>NC_056740.1:399407110-399444610 GCF_019279795.1 Protopterus annectens | reverse complement strand
TGCACCATTTTCCCCTCATCTATGGCCTTGGTGACTGTCTCAAAGAAGTCGACCAAATTTAACAGGCATGACCTCCCCGTGACAAAATCAAACTATGTGGGATCATGTGTCTGGAGGTTGCCAATGGCCTTGTTAATGAGGTCCATGATAATCCACTCCATGGCCTTGCAGATCATGCTAGTTAGGCTGATGGATCTATAATTTCCTGGATCAGTGGGCGCTCCACATTTGTGCAAAGGGATGACAGCAGCTGTCCTTCACTTGGCTGGGATGAAGCTGGTACTCAGGCTTTGGTTGAATAGGGTGCCTAATGGTGCTGCAAGTTCCTGTCTGAGTTCATGTAGGACACAGCCTGGGATGTTATCAGGTCACATGGAGGCTGCATTTTTTGCCTTAGAGAGGCCAGTGATGACATGCTCCCTAGTGATAAGGGGAGGGTGGTGGGTACTGAGGATGTCCTGTTTTATTGATGGGGGTACAGAGGAGTGAAGTTTTCACTGAACCTGTCTGCCAGCAGATTGGCTATATCTACAGCATTCTAATACATACAGTTCTAATACATTTGTAAGACAAGCATATGAATCATGTTGATATTCACAAATGACATATGATTATTTACAAAATTCCAGACAGCTGTGCTGGCAGTATCTTCTTCTGTCACACTTCTATATAAATCATATTGATATTCACAAATGACATATAATTATTTACAAAATTCCAGATAGCTGGGCTGTCAGTATTTCCTTTTGTGAGAGTCTCGACCATAAGATCGAAGTTTTGACACTTCAAACCATTTAAATGAAGATCACCATATAGTGTGGAATGGTATATTCACCCCTGGGATTCCGGATTCTGGCTAAGGATTTTGCCGCCCCTATAATACCTTTTTTAGGCAAGGTTCAAATGACAAATTCAACACCATAACAGGAACAGGCAAGAAAAACTGAGGGTAATGCTACTCAATGCTAGAAGTCTAAATCTCAGAATGCACTCACTTGAGGCACTCCTTAAAATGGAGAACATCGATATCTGTGTAGTGATTGAGACCTGGTTCAAGGCTCTAGAGAGCACCCCTGCATTACCAAGCTATAAGTCATACCACACTTTTCGGCCATCTAACCTGGACCAGAACATCAAAGGTGGAGGTGTGTCCATATTCATTAAGGATATCCACACCTCCAGGCTAGTTGCGGAGCATAATGCATCCGAGGTTATCCAAGTGCAACTAACTCTGGGCAAAACTGCAATCCAAATTGTAGCTTGCTACAGATCCCCCACCATGCCTCAGGATTCCAACTCCTCTTTTCTTGATGTACCGGAAAATATTAGGGTTCAATCAAACATCCTAATAATGGGTGATTTTCAACTACCCCACCATTAACTGGGAAAAATATTCATGTACCAACTCCTTAACTCAACGCTTTCTGGAATTAATAAATTCTAATGCCCTGGATCAACTTATCCACATCACCACAACGAGCAACAATATCCTAGACCTAGTCATTACCAACATGAGTTCTACACCTGAAGTCAACTCCTCATTCGTCAGATCCGACCATAAGCTAATCACCCTAGATATCCACATCCCGCCCCCACCTACCATTAAGGAAACCATAGTAAAACATTTCTCCAAAGCCAACTTCATGCTTCTTAAGACAGAAGTGGCGATCTTCATGACACCCATGCAGATGGACAATATAGTTACGACTGCTGAATCCTACACAAATGCACTCTATAAGCACTTACAGGAGTGCATCAATCGTGCTATCCCAAACAGAACCAAGACACTATCCAAAAAAAGGAAGCCAATCTGGTGGTTCCCTGCCATAAACAAACTCTACAACAGAAGGAAGAAACTGTTGCAAAAGAGAGTAAAATCCCATGAGTGGAGGAGCTCCCTGGTCAGCCTCAGTAAGAAGCTGAGATCCCTTATAAGATCCTCCAAAGCTAGCTACAAAAACAGAATTACCACTGATACTAAGGGCAACCACAAAGCATTCTATAGCTATGTCAAGAATCTCAATGGCAACACCCAGATCTGTTCTGAGTTACAGCACAACGGCACGAAAATTACAGGATATTGCCAACATCCTGGCAGATAGGTTCAGTGCTAACTTTACCCCCCTCTCACCCCCTAAATGGCCCATATCTATACAGGAAGAATACAGAGTCCCTGGACTCACATCTATGCAGGTAAAAGCTGTACTGTCTAAAACTAAAAACACAGCATCCATGGGACCGGACAACATCCCAGGCTGCGTTTTAAATGAACTTCAGAACAAACTGGCTCCCCACCTAAGCACCATGTTCAATCATAGTCTCACATCAGGCTTTGTGCCCATTGAATGGTGCACAGCAACAGTTATCCCACTCTACAAAAGGGGGAGCCACCACTGATCCTGGGAACTATTGCCCTATTAGCCTGATGAGTCTGGTCTGCAAGGCCATGGAACGTGTCCTTATGGAACTCATAAACAAAGACATTGGCAGCCTTCAAACTCTGGACTCCACCCAGTTCGGGTTTGTGAAAGGCAGATCATGCCTTCTGAATCTGATTGACTTCTTTGAGGCAGTCACCAAAGCCATAGATGAGGGTAAGGTGGTTTACACATCCTATCTTGACCTCGCCAAGGCTTTCGACAACATCCCCCATTCTGGAATTATAGCTAAACTCACTAAACTAGGTATAAATCCCTATGTTACAAGATGGGTTGCCAATTGGCTCACTGACAGAACCCACACTGCAAAAGTTGCAGACTCCAAATCTGACTTCAATGCAGTGACAAGTGGAGTACCACAGGGTTCAGTCCTGGACCCTCTCCTGTTTGGTATCTACTTCTCTGAAGTACAGGCTAACACAGAAGGCCTCTGGCTAACGAAGTTCACAGATGACTGCAAACTAGGAGCCATAGCCAAGTCCCCAAATGATGTGGAGATCCTACAGAAGGGCCTCATTGAGGCAGATGCCTGGTGTCAGAGGCATGTCCACAAGCTCAATGCCAAAACGTGCATTGTCATCCCCTTTGGTAAAAACTCTGTACCCATGTACCACATAAACGGCAGTCTACTTAATGCTGAATGTGTGATAAGAGACCCTGGGACCCAGGTGGACAGTAGTCTCTCCTTTGATTATTACATCTCCACAGTAGTCAGGAACTCCTTCTAGGTGGCACACCTCATCACAAAAGCGGTCTCATCCAGGAAAAAAGAGGTCATTGTTCCCCTCTACTCGGCACTCTTTAGACCCATTATACCGTACAATGTCCCATTTGGAATGTACCTCACAAGACATTTGCAGCAGCTGGAAAAGCCACAGAAGTACCTTGCAAAGAGGATTACTAGCCTCAAACAGATGCCCTGCACTGACCGTCTCAAAAAACTCCAGCTTTACTCTGTAGCATATTGCCTGCTCCGAGGAGAACTCTGCCTAACATATAAAGCTATGTTAAACCCAAAGCTGTTGGACATGCTACACCTAAAGAAATCCCAATCCCTTAAAGCTACATGATCTAGGGACCTAAACCTTGTCACCACATAAAATAGGACATGCTGGAGGGATAGATTCCTGTCCCAGAGACTTCATATACTCTAGAACAAGCTACCCATCCATGTCAAGCAAAGTTCCTCATTAGCACATTTCAAGAAAAATCTTGATGAGTGGATGGGAAATAGGAAATATACCCTGGGGATCACTTCTGTGGCTCTGCTCGACTGGGGCACAGGAAATTAACTTTCTTGGGTGGCGTAAGGCAGGAAACCTTGTTGGCTCGGCTTACTTAGGCCTTTGGGCCGATATCCTAGTACCTACCTATGAACCTATGAATCTCTGAGTTGGTATGTTTAATTAGCAGGGGGTGTGGGGACTGCAGGTGGAGCTTGCCCCCCTGCAAAAATGTAAAAAAAGAGATTTATTTTAATTTTTTATTTGCATTTCAACGTTTCAAAACTTTAATCTTATGGTCTTGGAACTTCAAAATTTAGATGTAGACCCATATATATATATATATATATATATATATATATATATATATATATATATATATATAAAATATCATACCTCTCAACCTCTTAGAGCAAGAAATATGGACAAGTCTTAAATAATTTGGAGACAAAGGCCAAAAAAATAGGGACATTTTTTAAATATTGCTTTTATAAACTTAAACAATTGATAGAATAACAGGTTTTCCAGTAGCATTAATTTTCTGAAGGATATGAAATCTGAATCTCAAAACCCTGTTAATAATTTTTGATTTCCATCCTCAGTGGTTTGCCAATAATTTTTCTGAAACCAAAGTTTTATGAGGAATAGACCAAAAATATGATATATATATATCTAAGGGTTCACTTCAGAATATAGAATCCTAAAATCTTGAAACCCAAAATATCGAGACCACAATCTTGAAATTTCAAAACACTGAAAACTCAAAACACTGAATCTCATAATATTGAAAACACACAAGATACCAATACTGGCTATATTCCAGCACAAGTACATATAGAAACAATTCAAAGACAAACCATATGATTTTTCTCAAAGTGTAAGCATATATATATGTATATATATATATATATATATATATATATATATTGGAAGATTAAAACAGCTGAGACTACCAGTCTTATAAAAAGAGCAATTTATTATATCTATTTTTCTGTCTATATAGATATAAACAAAACTAAATGGAGGTTCCCACAAACGAATCAAAGCCTTGTGGTTTAAAAAACAGCTCAGCAAAATCCTTTAAATCTGTCTTATATTGAGTCTTACACGGCTTTGAAACAGTCTTTGTGGATTTCTCTGGGTTCGTCCTCCAACAAAGTCTTATTTCTCCTTCTGATGGTTGATTCTATTTTCCAGAGCCACTGCTGTGGATATCAAGAGCCCTTCCACATAGGAAAAACACTCTCTGGTTGGGCTTTGTACAATGCCCCATTTATGCTACATTCACCAGCTCATTAAACAAACCTGCTCTCACTATCACAGCCATTTCTGTCCCAGAGACTTCCCATATTCGGGAACAAACTACCCATTCATGTTAAGCAAAGCTCCTCATTGGCCCTCTTTAAGAAAAATCTTGACTGGATGGGAAATAGAAAATTCACCCCGGGGATTACTTCTGTGGCACTGCTTGACAGGGGCACAGGAAAATAATTTTCTTCGGGGTGAAAGCCAGGGAACCTATTTGGCTAGGTTTATATAGGCCCCAATAGCCTAGTACCTGCCTATGAACCTATGTATATTTCTGTAATTATAGAGGCAGTACATCTTAAATACTACTCATTTAATAAATATTACTGTGTTTATAGTTAACTCTGTAACACTGTTATAGCCATTGTTTATTTGTATGTGCTGTTTATAACAGATTCATATCAAGTCACAAAAGCAATTTAAGTTGTATGCCATTTAGTGGAAAGACATTGCTGAAAGCCACTATTTGCAATTTTCAGAAACAAAATGTTCTTTTTTTGCAATGGTTATCTCCCTCACCCTTGCATAACCACTCACAATATTAGGAAAAAAATGCAACCTCTAAGTTCACAGAAAATGGTTCTGTTGATTTTTTCTCCAAATGGCATTTGCACTGAATGTCTTCAGTGACTCAGATGTATTCCATTTAAAACACTGCTGTAGAGATTGTTTATACAAAGTTTTATAGATTTTTCTATCATTTGCTCTCTTTCAAATGGAGAAAACCACCACACTATCCTACTGTATTTACATATATATTAAGACAGCATGGTGGTTTCCACTAGTAAAAGGCTAACTTGCACATTAGACCAGGGTATTTCTGTGTACCAGTGAGAATGAGATTATCCAGAGTGCAAATACTTGCTTGTAACATTGAGAAAAATGCATGCTTTATATATTGTGTATATCTTATAGTGGAATGATATACATAGTACTACCCCACAGTGATACTACCCCTTTAAGGGGAAATCATAGGATCATAGGAGGTTAATAGGCTGTTGGCACTAAGGCCTCTACAAACCTAGCCACGTTATACCCTTGTTGCCTTATGGACCAAGATATACAGTCTATGTTTGTGTGTGAATCTAACATCAGCACCAGCTGCCCCTTTCCAATAGGGACATAGGTGAAACCCCTGGTGTAAATTATATGGTTTCCCCTTCGATTGTCCAGGTTATGCTTAAATAGGGTCATTGAGCAGCTCTGTTTTACATGAATTGGGAGTTTGTTCCAGAGGAGTGGCAACCTTTGGGAGACATATCTGTCTCTCCAGCATGTCCTGTTAATATCACAGGCTAGGTTAAGATCCCTAGAGTGAATGAATCTTGGCCCATTGGGTTTGTGGATGCACAGCACCTTCATCAGGCAGGGTCTGAGACTGCCCGCTAGGCCAATCACAAGTTGCCTCTAAGCTGTCTATACAATACTGAATAAAGTGATAGGGCCTTCAGTCTGGAACCTGGAATAGGACAGTGAGAGACTTCAGGTGTAAACCTACACCTACCTAAGATAAAGAGAAGGACAGACTGACAGAGACAGTATTTTGAATGAAAGTCCAGAGGGATCTGAAGAGAACCTGTGTGAAGAAGAGAGATGAACTATGGCTAGGGCAATGGTTACAAATGGAGTTAGACCACTGAGAGCAAAGAAACAGTGGAAGTCATGACGACAAACCTTGCTTAAGACTTAGAACAAAAACAGTTTGTCAGCAAGTGAGAGGCTTTTATATTTAGTATGTAATTAGTCAGAAAGCTGCGGTGGTGGTGCTGCGGTAGGGTTGTCGCCTCACAGTTAGACATTGCCCGTTCGATCCTCAGTTAGAGCATCTTCTGTGTGGCGACATGCGTGAACGGGCCTTCCTTCGTTGAAGGTTGTGCGTTAGGCCCGGCAAGCCAGCACGTAAAACTCTACTGCCAATTATTAGCGGACCGGAGTACCATTGTGGCGACCCCTAACTGGGAAAAGCCGAAAGACACAAATGTAATTAGTCAGCAACAGAGACTTTTTTGTGATGACCACACCAGTGTTTTATTTTGTTGGCAAAGTCAGACATTTTGTGTTTGGACAATATAACTTCTGTTTTTTATAAGCCTTCAAATGTCTATTCTTTAAATTCCACACTTGTGTATGTAGTGGGGACTTAAGAAATCTGACTCATAATTATACTGAAATTCTGATTCTACCTGTCATTGCTGATCAAACTATGTCCTTCCTTATAACAAGCTGAAGATTTTCTCTTGTTCATTGGGCTGTGGCTGGTGATTCTGCAAAACATTTTTGGGTCCACAGAGAAGTGCTGTGGTCTTGCTGCTGGAAGGCACCAAATATTCTGTGCATAAAGTCTCAAAAATGATTTCTATGGAACAACTGCTGCAGATAGTAACTACTGCTGCTGAATATAGGCTAGCAGTTACCAAATCAATGGGCCAGCTACGAACTGTGCCTCCACTCAAGCCTTTAGCCAGAGAAGAAGATTTAGAATCATCTAGTCAGAGCAAGAGCCATAGCTAGGATCCAGACAGATTTCATGAACAGACATTGGCCAATGCAAAATGGTAAGGTGACAACTATCTGAGCTAAAACATATTGCAAATTTGTGGTTGCTTTCTGAGGGATATAACACTAAAGAGACTATGATCAATTGAATTGTTGTTGATACGTTCAAGAAAGCCTTACCAGGACCATTAAAAAGTGAGTGCCTTGGTTAGGCCCCCCAGGCTGCCAAAAGCTTTGTTATTTTATTAGGAAGAATTATCTGTTCTGTAAACATGTATAAAGATATGCCACTTAAGTCAACTTAGAAAACTACAAGTAAAATAAGAGGGGCTGTTTTTACAGATTTTATGTTTTAAATGTGGGAAGAGGTGGCACATTTGTGAAATACTGTAATACATCTACAGATAGATAGTGAAGAAGCTGTGGAATGTGTTAGAATATCTGCTAGATTAGTGAAGACAGCATTTTTTATTTTGCTATCACTACGCTGATCAAGTCTGCCTTACTAATAGATAGGAAGGAACTGAAATTGTCACTGGATTCAGGTACTATGATTACTACTTTTAAAAGGGCACTACATTTGTAGGGGGAAGGCCTTCTTGTAAATATCTGTGAAGCTTGTATACGCACATGGGGAGAAGGGCTATCCCATTGCTCAAGTAGAATTTCAGAAGGGTTTTCATAAAAGAACATTTTGCTTCCTATAGCTGTAGTTTTATACCCTTTATGTAGTCAGTGGGAGGTGAAAACTATACCACTGAAATTCCTTCTCAGCGTAAAGGAATCATACTAGGCCAGATGCATATAACCATCCAACCTTTAGAGTACCGATTACTCTCCAAACCTATGAACAGACATATAAGTCAGATGGTAATAACAGACTAGGAGTGAAGCCCCCCTGCTCCACCTTAGTAATACATGCTTACCCTAAATCTGCCCCTAACGTTAATGGGCATCTTAAATTAAAAAAAAAACATAATACAACCACTACACAACACAGCTTGGACACTCAACACAAACACACACGCGCGCGCACACACACACACACACACACACACACACACACACACACACACACACACACACACACACACACACACACACACACGTGCACTAAATCTATCCCCTAACCTAAACCTATCCCTAACCCTAAACACTCCCAACTGTACACACACTTCATCTATCCCCTTATCCTAATCCTTACTGTAACCCTAACCCACACACATTTGCAAACACACATATACACTCACACCTACTACACATCCCACTTACTCATTTTATTGAAACATACAGCTTACAAAACATCTGTTCTATAAACTAGATGTTCTAAAAAAAACAAAACAAAAAACGTGCTTCTGTCTGTCTACCAAAGCAACCAATGATGAAATGCACAGAACCCATATATGTAGACACTATAACCTTCTACTGAGGAAATGTATTTTTCCAGCCTTAAGGAGAGTGCACACTTTCCTTAAGGAAGAACAAAGCAAAACTAAAAAGGGCAAACTAGTTGTACAGGAAAGATATTGGCATATGAATTACTAAAAATAGACTGTTGTCATAACTTCTTATGCAAGATCCATGACAAAGGATAGTTTGTATTATGAAAAATAAGAAAACAGGATTCAAGCTGGTATTGTGTGTTTAGGGTCTATATTACATACTCGAACGCTTAAATGTTTGAATCTCTAAAGATCGACCTTTAGTGATCGAACATTCAAATGTTCGAATATGTAAAAAAATAATATCAAAAAAAGAAAAAGGAAAGGGTTTAAGCAGGGGGCAAGCCCCCCTGCACCCCCACACCCCCACTACTTAAATATACCAACTGTGAGATCGCACTTCAGTGCACTGCAGTGCAGAAATGGCAAATTTCCCATTCCCTACACTGTAGCGCAATCTTAGAGTTGGTATAGTTAAGTAGAGGGGATGTGTGGGGGCGCAGCCTCCACATGGGGGTGCAGGGGGGCTTTCCCCCTGCTTACACCCTTAAGTTTTTTTTTTATTTTTATTCATATTCAAACATTTAAATGTTCGATTACTAAAGGTCGATCTTTAGTGATTTGAACATTTAATTGTTTGAATATGTAATATAGACCTGCATGTTTATACCATGGTTTATTAAGTCAGACAAGTGATGAGTGCTTTTGTCCTTGGTAGAGCTTCATCAGATCAGAGTTATATATAGCAGTAACAAATAATATATACTTCTTTATTTTCCACATAAAAACATGTAAATTACAATGAAGGCTTTAATCTAAGAGCTGTTTTGCAGGTCACATTCCATGATTGTGACTGGAGCAGTGGCACATACATATTTTGCATCTTTATTCTGATTGGTGCTGTTTACTCCTTTTCTAACTACAAACTCACTGTGTATTTCACATTCCATGACTGCGACTGGAGCAGTGGCACATACATATTTTGCATCTTTATTCTGATTGGTGCTGCTTACTCCTTGTCTAACTACAAACTCACTGTGTATTTCACATTCCATGACTGTGATTGGAGCAGTGGCACATACATATTTTGCATCTTTATTCTGATTGGTGCTGTTTACTCCTTGTCTAACTACAAACTCACTGCGTATTTCACATTTCATGACTGTGATTGGAGCAGTGGTGCATACATATTTTGCATCTTTATTCTGATTGGTGCTGTTTACTCCTTGTCTAACTACAAACTCACTGTGTATTTCACATTCCATGACTGTGATTGGAGCAGTGGCACATACATATTTTGCATCTTTATTCTGATTGGTGCTGTTTACTCCTTGTCTAACTACAAACTCAGTGTGTATTTCACATTCCATGACTGTGATTGGAGCAGTGGCACATACATATTTTGCATCTTTATTCTGATTGGTGCTGTTTACTCCTTATCTAAGTACAAAGTCACTTTGTATTTGGCTGTTGATCAGTGTGCTAAGTATCATGCCAAATAACAATATTAACATCTAGTACTGCATTTTTATTACATTATTATAGTATATAATAAAAGAGATGGCATAATCATAGCTCTCAATCTCTTAATGTATGAAATCTGGACAAAGCCTAAAATAATGGGGGGACAAAGGCCCCAGAATAGGGACAGATTTTAAATATTGCACTTATAAACTTAGAAAGTTGTTAGAAGAACAGATTATGTGTTAGCGTGCATTTTCTGAAGGATATGAAGTCTGAAATTCAAATTCCAGTCCTTATTTAGTGATTTCAATCCACATTGATTTGCCAGAAAACCACACATTGTATGAGGAATGGACCAAACATATGAGGCAAAACTCTGGACATTTGAGAAGCATGGACTCAACTCTGTGTGAAATGCTGTGGCATATATCAAAAACAGTTCTAATGACTTAGTTTTTGGTTACCTTCAATCCTTTGAACTGGCAACATTTCAGATGAAAAAAAGCAGGTAAATCTGATCGAACGTTACGTCTTTTTTTATTGTGCAAGACTGCAGTACAGTGGAGATCAGGGAACATGCCCTTTTCCCACTGTAGTGTCATCTTGGAGCTGTTATAAATATGATTAGCATGGGGAGGTGAGGGGGCAGGGAGTGCAGGGGGCTAGCACCCTGCAAAAAAAAAAAAATAGATTTTGTTTTTTTTTTTTTTGGAATATTTATTATTTGATGTAAAGTGTATTCAAATTATTGTTTTAGTGCTATGACAGGCATTCAAATTTTGATGCTTCAAATGTCTCTTATATATATATATATATATATATATATATATATATATATATATATATATATATATGTATGTGTATGCATACACATTATATATATATATATATATATATATATATATATATATATAGTGGGAAATAAAACTGTCCACAACTCCAACTCAAGTGACTCTGTGCCTGCTGTACCATTGCAATTATTATAACAATACCTGTGAGTCTAATATGAGGGTCAGGAGAAGTCCACTTGTAGTGAAAGATTCAAAGGAATCAGAATTTTTTTAAATAAACTTGCCAACTATGCTGATTCACACAGCTGCCTCCCAAATAATTGACTAGCTCCCCTGCATAATTGGAAGAAGCAATGAACTCTGAGAGCCAATAATGTACAAGTTAGACAGAGTAACATTCCTGGTTATTGCAAATCTCATTTTAAGTCTTAAAGTCATGTTTGTGGTTATCCCTTTCCTTCTGTAGCCATTATTGCACCACCTTCAACCCCCTTTTCCCATTTTTCTACATGGTCAGGTCGTCTTGTCAGCTGTCACAATCTTTCTCTATTAAATGCCAACCTCCTGCTTTCATTGACACTCACGTCTGAGTGTCACAGATCTTCTAATATACGACACATCCACCTTTTTTGCTGGATGCCCTCATTTCCTCTTGTCTTCTTCCTGTCTGTTCCAAATCTTTTCACCAGATTGTCTATTGTTTTTCTGCACTTGTGGCCAAACCACCACAATGCGTTCTCTTTGTCCTTTTCTGCAATTGGAGCTACTTTGGCTTCTATTCTGATGTCCTAATTTCTTCATCTGTCCCACAGTGTGCCTCTTACTACCTTTCTCAGACACTTCATCTCCATCCCCTCTAGCTTCCTCATCCGCTCTGCCTTTACTGCCCATGTCTCTGTACTATACAGTAGTACTGGTTGCACCACTATTTTGTACACCTTACTTTTTAGCTTCTTTGGCATTCTTCTGTCAGGCACTACACCTGACACTCTGTGCCAATTATCTGCAGTACCTCTGATTCTAACTTTGACCTCTTCATTCAGACTTCCATTCTCCTCAACCACCCCTCCCAGATATTTGAAGCCATTAATCTGTTCTACTACTTTCCCTTCTATCTCTGTTCTCAGCTTCTTCTGATTTCCACAATTTGCTGCCATTACCACCATGTTATCTGTGCTTAGTTTCATCCCATGCACCTTCAGTTCTGCATTCCATTCTCCTATCCTTTGCTGAAGTTTTTGCACAGAGTCTGCCTGTACTGCCACATCACCTGCATACAGAAATTTGTTGATTTGTCCCCTCCATCCTGTTTGCTAATGTAGTCCATCACCAGTATGCACAGCAGTGGGCTCAAGAGCTGAACTCTGGTGCACACCCACTCCCACTGGGAACCCCTCTGTGAGGCACTAAATTCTACCAATGTTTCTGGGACTTTGAACCACCACAGTAATGCCCAAATCAGCTTTCTTGGGATGTTGCCATATGCTTTCTCCAAGTCTAGGAATGCCCAACTGGACTCTTTCCGCATCTCTAGCTTTTTCTCAACTACCTGTCTTACTGCAAACATCAGGTCAGTTATACTGCATCCTGATCTGAATCCAAACTGCTCATCTCCCATTCCACTTTCTACTACTCTGTACATATTCATTTATCAATCACCCTCTCCAGAACTTTCATGCAGTGTGACAAGAGTTTGATACCTCTGTACTGCCCACAGTTGTGGACATCCCCTTTGTTCTTGAACACTGGCACGGGTATTCATATTCTCCAGTCATCTGGGATACGCCTCTCTCTCAACACTGCTATGAGTGCCCTCAGGAGTAATTGCTCCCCTACCTCACCCAACATCTTAATCATATCTGCTGTGATCTTATCTGAACCAGCTGCTCTTAGTTTCCCTTAGTGCTGTTCTTACTTCTAAGGTGGGCTTCTCCTGTTCTCTCATCGTAGGCTGTGTTTGGGGCAGTACAGCTCCTGTGGGGTTTTCTTTATTCAGAAGCTGCTGGAAATACTCCTTCCATATGCCTTTGATGTCCTGTGGACTGGTGAGCAGGTTGTTGCAGGCATCTGTTATAAAGGGTGTCTTACTTTTTTTTTTTTACTTTTCTGTCTTTGCCTTAGAACCTGATATAGTTTCTTTGTATCTACTGACTTACATTCTAGAAGATGGTAGAGTGCCTCTGATGCCTTTTTCTTTACTACTGTAACTCCTTTCTTAGCTTCTGTTAGCCAACCGGTATTCCTTCCTAGCCTGTTCTGTATTTTCTTTCTCTCACTTTTTCCTGCATGCCTTCTTGCTTTTGATGAATTCCTGCACTTCTGCACTCTACTATCACTTTTCCTTACGTGCCTTATTCCCATACCTGGCTCAGCTACAAATCTGCTCTGTAGTCCTCACACAGTGTTTTGAGGCACTGCCATTCTTCTTCAACCCCACCTATTTCTTCTTCTTCTTGGGGTGCTAGAGCACTGAGTAGTTCCTCGAGCTTTTATGTTTTCTCTCTAGTCAAATTCCAAGTCTTCAGCCTGGTCTCTGTTGATCATCTAGCTTTCGCTGACTACTGCTTGCAGTCCAGTGTGGCAGCTGGTGGTTTATGCTGTGGGCTGACTGTTTCACTGTGGATAGCTTTGCAATCACTGATTCTACCCCAGTGCCCTTTCCTTACTAGGAGGAAGTCTACCTGAGTTGTATGTTGGCCACTCTTGTAGGTGATCGTGTGACTGTCTCCCAACAGTTATCTTTGCCCGTGATAGAAATTGTGCAAATACCCATAAAACTCTTCACTTGGTTTAAAACTGTCAAAATATATTTACTTATTTGTTTACATAAATTTGTTTTCTGGGGTAGAGCACTGATCACAAATGACCAGTTTTAGTGTCAGCGTGGCTCACTTTTTGCTCACATTTTGCTTTATAAGTCACAAGACTATTTACAGTGAACATAATTCCCCATTTATTATTTGTTATTAAACAATGCTGTTTTAGGCTCTTAATAGTTTTGCTGCATTCATTTGGCTATGGGTTCTTCAAATACTCCAGGTAATCCTTACTGTGTTTACATGCTTTGAAGTTACTATGGAAGTATGCTTTTCTCTACACTAAACTAAGAAAAAAAAAAAAAAAAGAGTCATTATTTTTTTTTTTTAGCAATGAAGCCTGGTCAGGGGAAACTATTATCTGAACCAAACAAAATGTTTTCTAGAGCATCAGGGTACCTTCTGGCTCAATACATGAAATTTTGCCAAATAACAAGAAAAGTAAAAGATTTTGCATTTGGTATAATAATAAAATTGCAGTATAGAAGTCAGTAACATTAAAGAAGTGAAATGTTGTAACACTGGGAAGCTAGGATATTTAAGCAAACATGTCATAGTAAAAATGCATTCAAAATAAGGACCAAATGTAAATGTTTTGTTGAAAGAATCTGAAATATATTTCTGAAGATGAAATAGAATTGCCAGCACTGTTAGTGTTAAATGATGAAAGCCGCGGTGGTGCAGCGGTAGCGTTGTCACCTCACAGCAAGAGGTTCTCCTGTCCGATTCTTGGCTGGAGTGCCTTCTGTGTGGAGTCTGCATGCGTGGTCAAGTGGTATTCAAAAGACATGAATGAATGGGTGTGTCTTTGTTGAAGGTTGGGCATTGGGCTGGCACTGTAAAAATCTACTGCCAATCATTAGCGGACCGGAGTTCTGCTGTGGTGACCCCTAACAGGGAAAAGCCAGAAGAAGAAGTTAGTGTTAAATGATAAATTAAACAAGTCTTTTAAGTTTACTTTTCTGAAAAATGAAATGTAGATTGGTACATGGGCAACAGTATCAGTTACGTGAGATAACTACAGTTACAATGTATACAGGAGGGATTCTACCAGTATTGCCTCAGAGTTTGGATACATTGTATTAGGAAAGGCAAAGTGAAAGCAAGACTGGCTTTGTGTGGGACAAAAACTGGTTACAGTTACTCATATTAAATTATGACCAAAGTGGGTGTTGAATGAGTTAGTCAGTTTTTAAGAAATGCTGACAATATATGAAAAAATATTTTGAGGGGAATTAGCCACAGTGTAAGATGAAGTGAAAGTCTGACTTTAGTGAATCCAAGTGTTTCTTCAAAGTTTCGTAAGAGTCATCCCCTGCAATTTGTGATGAGTGAGTTAATAAAGAGTTAAAAAGGTTAAAAAGAGAAAAAAGTATTAATTCAATGAAGTATATTGCATAGGGTATATTTGTTATAGTGAAAAAGGGACAGTTTGGTTTGTGGAACTGATGACTGCAAACTAATGCTAAGGACAGCGCCTATACAAAAAATATATGTGCCACCTACTGATGAAGACGGCAGCAACAATGATGACAAAAAATATATGTGCCACCTACTGATGAAGACGACAGCAACAATGATGACAAAAAATATATGTGCCACCTACTGATGAAGACGGCAGCAACAATGATGACAAAAAATATATGTGCCACCTACTGATGAAGACGGCAGCAACAATGATGACAAAAAATATACGTGCTACCTACTGATGAAGACGGCAGCAACAATGATGACAAAAAATATACGTGCTACCTCCTGATGAAGACGGCAGCAACAATGATGACAAAAAATATATGTGCTACCTACTGATGAAGACGGCAGTAACAATGATGACAAAAAATATATGTGCTACCTACTGATGAAGACGACAGCAACAATGATGACAGAAAATATATGTGCTACCTACTGATGAAGACGGCAGCAACAATGATGACAAAAAATATATGTGCCACCTACTGATGAAGACGGCAGCAACAATGATGACAAAAAATATATTGGCCACCTACTGATGAAGACGGCAGCAACAATGATGACAAAAAATATACGTGCTACCTACTGATGAAGACGGCAGCAACAATGATGACAAAAAATATACGTGCTACCTCCTGATGAAGACGGCAGCAACAATGATGACAAAAAATATATGTGCTACCTACTGATGAAGACGGCAGTAACAATGATGACAAAAAATATATGTGCTACCTACTGATGAAGACGACAGCAACAATGATGACAGAAAATATATGTGCTACCTACTGATGAAGACGGCAGCAACAATGATGACAAAAAATATATGTGCCACCTACTGATGAAGACGGCAGCAACAATGATGACAAAAAATATATTGGCCACCTACTGATGAAGACGGCAGCAACAATGATGACAAAAAATATATGTGCCACCTACTGATGAAGACGGCAGCAACAATGATGACAAAAAATATATGTGCTACCTACTGATGAAGATGGCAGCAACAATGATGACAAAAAATATACGTGCTACCTACTGATGAAGATGGCAGCAACAATGATGACAAAAAATATATGTGCCACCTACTGATGAAGACGGCAGCAACAATGATGACAAAAAATATATGTGCCACCTACTGATGAAGACGGCAGCAACAATGATGATTCATGGAACTTTGTTCTCAAAAATTGATTTAGATTTTGGTTATTAACACGTTTTATTTAATGCACAGAGGATTGCTTGTCTAGGTAGCGTTTTCATTTCGTGTGTGAATATTGCAGCTTCCATCTGCCAAATGATAATGGAAAATTTGTTGAAAGACTTCAATTTGGTGATGCACTGCAGTGATTTGTTAGTCACTTGAAAAACAGAGAATGAACACATTAATGACTTACAGGAAGGACTGCAAAGATAGCAGGATTATGATCTGAGATTTAAAAAATAAAAATGTTAGTTTGGCAAGTCGCAGACTGATTATAGGGCATATGTTAGACAGGAGTTTATACCTCAGCTGACAAAATAAAAACTATAGCAATATGCCCTTGACAGTCGTAGGAAGGAGTTACAAGCATACCTTGGCTTCGTAAACTATTGTGGGGACTTTATACCTAACTGGCATAAAGTGGTGACATCCTAACTTATTTTGTGATAGTGGAAATGGCATGAAAAAACTGCATTTAAGGAATGGAAACTTTATTAGCATGTGATAAAGTACTCATATAGTATTACTAAGCTCTGTGAGTTAAAACTACTTTGTGATACTTCTCTGTATAGTATTGGGGCCTATATTACATTATTGAAGTTTCAGAACTTTGAACACCATATGGTCGACACCATATGATTGAAGTACTGATACTTTGAAAATGTAACAAAAAAAATATAAAAAACAAAAAAAGCCCAAAAGTAACTGCTGTAAGCAGAGGGACTTGCCCCCCTGCACCCCCCATGTGGGGGGCTGCACCTCCCAACCCCCCCGCTACTTAAATATACCAACTCCGAGATCACACTTTAATGGAGTTAAACTCAGGAAAGGGAAGGTTTCCCTTTCCTACACTGCAGCATGATCTCAGAGTGTGTATATTTAAGTAGCGGGAGGTGTGGGGGGTGCAGGGGGGCTTGCCCCCTGCTTAAATCCTTTCAGTTTACTTTCCGTTGTTTTTTTTTTTTACATTGTTCGATGTTTTGCAACTTCAATCACTAGTGGTCTATGTCTAGTGATTCGTAGTTGTAAAACTTTGACAATGTAATATAGACCCAGTATTAGAGCTGTGATTCAATCCCACAGTGCATCATCAAATTGAAGACTCTCTCCAGCAGTGACAAAAAATTCTGTCAATATCTTTGGAGTAGGTAGTTTCAGCTTGTTACAGATCAGAAAGCATTAACATTGTTTGTTTACTTTAAAAATGTGCCCACTTTATCAGCAACAGAAGCAGCAGCCCGTATCCAAGATGGGCAATGGTTTTATCCACATATGATGACCAGACTGAATATAGCAAATCAAAGGAACATTGCAATGCAGATGTTCTCTAAGTGATTCCACTACAAGAAATCTTTGATAAACTAACAAAAATGTAAGACACAATAGCTGAATGCTCTTATAGATGATCATTTTCAACAAATGTCATTAAAAGCTAAAATAATAGCGAGACTGTTGAGAGATTTGATCTCAGTGATGGAAGGTTAGCTTCAAAGAGTAGATGATAGTGGAAATAATATGCATTAGAAGAGACTCCTCCACACCAGGCTGAGCCCCCTACTGTACTTTCTAATTTTTTCTTCCTCATATGTCCTTCTGATGTGTATTTCTACTCTGTCATTCTTACATGTCTCTCTTATAATTTGTTTTCATTATTTAAATCTTCACATAGCTGAACTACTTCCTGATTTTTTCCTATTTATGTGTAATAATACCTCAGTAGTCTTACCACATTTATGATATCTGTTTACTCTACTGTGTATCCTGAAATGTATTTATCTGTGGATAGACAGGCATCTTTCTTGTCATCTCCTATCCAGCTTCATTATTTCAGACTCACCATTCATATAGAAAATGTTTTTCACTGCTGTATAATATTTGTAAACAAAATGTTTTATTGCTGTATAATGTTGAATGTATTCATATAAGTACAAGAAATGTACGAGGACATGGTAAAAGCTGAGAAACTTTTTATTTAGCGCTTTCGTCAACAATAAGTTATGACTTCTACAGAATCCTTGTATGTTTCTTGTACTTATTTGGTTTGCTTTTCAAGAGTTTTTGTATTGAATGTATTCATGTTGATGAGAGTTTACATTGTAGTGTGTCTCTTGCAATAATTTTATAATGCATAGTATTTGTAGAATACTTTTGTTATGTAACCTGAAGCATTCCTCCCCCTGCCTCCACCGAAAATAGCTACCGTGTGAGCACAGTCGGACTCTCCCGGGAATCAAATGGAGTAAATAAATAAAATAAAAATCTCAGTTATCAATAAACAGAGGGGGGAATTCAATACAGCTTACAGGGACTGATTTTCTATGTAGGCACAGTGGCACATGGAAATAAGTAGCCGTGTGATCCAGTAACTAGAGCTGAGGGTTGTACATGAGCATGCCAACACAGAAGTGTCTGTGGCATTCAAATCACCTCATAAGCAGGTTAATTGCATGCAAATCAGGGTGTAGAGCAATCCAGCAAGTAGATAAGCAGTCCTGAAGATGTCGTGTTGGTGTCAGAAGTGTACGTGGAAAATTTCCGTGTACAAGAAATTAAAAAGTGAACAGGGGCTGTGCAAGCCCAGTTAGAAGGTCAGAAATAGTGTAGTAAACACAGATATGTGCAAAACTATTCCTTGTGTGTGCAAAATGTAATGGGAAATAATTTAAAATAATTTAAAATAATAATTTTTTTTGTAATACCCATATTATGTTTGTGCTGCGAGCAGCAGCGCACAAATATACCATTATGCAAAAAAAATATTTAAAATTTAAAAATGAAAAATAATAAATATCTGACAATAATGCATTATAAAGCCAGTGGTGCAGCGGTTAATGCTGTCGCCTCACAGCAAGAGGTTCTCCGGTTCGATTCTCGGCTGGGGTGCCTTCTGTGTGGAGTTTGCATGTTCTCCCTGCGTTCGCGTGGGTTTCCTCTGGGCACTCCGGTTTCCTCCCACATTCTAAAGACATGCCTCTGGAGCATTTCTCCCCGGGCCTTCGCTGAAAACAGGATCTGTGGAACCTAGTCGGACATTCCCGGTCAACAAATGTTAAATAAAAAATAAATAAATAAAATGTACAATGGTAGATTTCTGTGGTTGCTAAGGTGGCAGGCCCTGGAATAGTGTAGTATCAAGGTTATGTTAATGGATCTGTATGCAAATGGGCTGGGATTACTGAGTAGGAATTATTGATTACCATGCCCACATATAAAATCTGTGTAACCCCAGAACTATGTTGGTGCCCACAGGAGAGGTAGGTGACATCAAAAGGGGGTGTATCACTAATGTTTAAGCACATTGGAGCTGAGCGGCACCCGTTTGCATGCCTCTCAGCCCAGCTAAGCATGGGTGTGTGTCCAGTGCTGCTAGGCTTTGTTTAGCTTCAGGGCACATGTTTTAGCTGGTTTGAGCATGTTTGTGCAGCATGTATATCCATGGGGATGTGTCTACTGACTGCTGATCATTGTTTGCACCTTCTCACGATGCTTAGCAGGGAAGGCATCCCCACAAGAGGAGAAAACATACTTGATCTCATCATCACGAACATGGGAGCACAATGTTCAACGCCGGAAGTATACCCCTCACTGGTGAGATCTGATCATAAACTAATCTCGCTGGAGGTCCTCATCCCGCCCCCACCCGAAATGAAAAAGACCACAGTAAAGAACTTCTCGAAAGCCGACTTCACACTTCTAAAGACTAGTGTGGTCTCCTTTAAGGCCCCTGAGCCGGCGGTTAACATTACTCAAACCGCTGAATCACTTACAAATGCCTTCTACCAGCACCTACAGGGCTGCATGGATCAGGCAATCCCAAGCAAAACAAAGACTCTTTGTACCAAAGGCAAGCGTCCAGTCTGGTGGACCCCAGCCATAAACAAACTCTACAACAAAAGGAGAAAGCTACTACAAGATAGAGCAAAATCCTTAAAAGGTAAGACACCGCTGATCACTATAAGTAAAAGCTAAGAGCTCTCATAAAATCATCCAAAGCTAATTTTGAGAAAAATAGCTAAGGACTCTAAAGACAACCATAAGGCATTCTTTAGCTATGTCAGAAACCTAGGAGGAAACTCCCAGATATGCTCAGAATTAGTTCAAAATGATGTGAAGATTACTGATCCTACAGACATTGTCAACATACTGGCTGACAGGTTCAGTGCAAACTTACTCCCCTCCCTAAAGGAGAGATATCTATACCAAATGATTGTAGCCCCCAAACATCTCTAACGCCCAGGTGAGAACTGCTCTCTCCAAGGCAAAGAACACAGCATCCATGGGACCTGATGGTGTCCCCGGCTGTGTGCTCCATGAACTCAACGAGGAATTAAACCCACAGTTAGGACAGCTGTTTAATCTTAGTCTCACCTCCGGATACGTACCCAGGAGTGGCGCAGCGACTGTGGTCCCACTCCACAAAGGCGGTGCCTCCACCGACCCTGGAAATTACCGTCCCATTAGCTTGACAAGCCTTATCTGCAAAGCCATGGAGAGGATCATAATGGATCTCATAAATAAAGACATAGGGAACTTGCAGACTTTGGATCCAACCCAGTTTGGCTTTGTCAAAGGCAGATCATGCCTTTTAAACTTGGTTGACTTTTGAAACAGTCACCAAGGCCATTGACGAGGAAAGGCAGTCCATACAGCCTACCTAGACCTGGCGAAGGCTTTTGATACAATACCTCACTCGGGTATCATTGAAAAACTCATCAACTTAAATGTAAACCCATACATTACAAGATGGGTTGCAAACTGGCTGAGTGACAGAACCCACAGGGTCAGAGTTGCTGGCGCCATGTCAGACTCAAAGCCTGTCACAAGTGGTGTCCCACAGGGCTCAGTCCTGGGCCCACTCTTGTTTGGCATCTACTTTTCTGAAGTACAAGCAAACACAGGAGGGTTATGGCTGACAAAGTTTGCAGATGACTGCAAACTGGGCCGTAGTTGAAAACACATCCAACACAGATATCCTTCAGAAGGGTCTCACAGAAACGGATAACTGGTGCCAGAGCCATGGCCTAAAGTTAAATGCCAAGAAATGCATAGTCATACCCTTCGGGAAAAATAAGGTTACCCCTAGCTACCATATAGGTGGCAATCCCCTGAACACAGAAGAAGTTATTAGGGACCTGGGAGCCCAGGTTGACAGTAGCCTTTCATTCGACACTCATATTGCTAAATTAGTTAGGAAGACCTTCTACATTGCCCACCTTATCATGAAGGGATTCACATCTAGATCAAGGGAAGTCATAGTCTCCCTATACTCATCACTCATCAGACCAATGATCGAGTACAATGCCCCATTCGGAATGTACCTGACCCGACACTTGCAGCAGCTGGAGAGGCCACAAAAGTTCCTCACCAAAAGGATAAAGGGTCTCAAAAATCTGTCTTATGCTGCCTGACTGAAAGAACTCCAGTTATATTCAGTTGCTTACCGCTTGCTCAGAGGTGACCTATGCCTGACATACAAGGCCATGTCAAACCCAGATTTGATGAACATGCTTCATCCCAAAAAATCTAGATCCCTCAGAGCCACAAGGGCGGGAGACTTAAACCTCAACACGGTTATTAATAGGATGTGCTGGAGGGATAGATTCATCACCCAAAGACTCCCTATGCTGTGCAACAAAATCCCGGTTTATGTGAGGCAGAGCACCTCACTGGCCTTGTTCAAGAGGAATCTTGACCAATGGATGGGAGATCGCAGATACACCCCAGGGGTTACCTCAGGGTCACTGCTTGACAGAGGCACAGCAAAATAATGGGCATAGTTTCTCCAAACTAAAGGGGTGGCGTAAGCCACAAAACTATGGGCTAGGCTTATAAATGCCCTCGGGCAGATAGCCTAGTATGAACCTATGAACCTATGAACCTAAAAAAAAAAAGAAATTGCCTGTGAAAGCCAATCATGTATAAATTACTGATAACTCCTGTTCCACTTACACTGGATCATTCAAACCCCTCAATGATGTACCTCACAAGTGGAATGCATCATAGTTAGCCAATCACACAGGCTGAATCTGCAGCAGAGCACTATAAAGTATGCATACACCCTACAGTCTGATTTTTCCCCCATACTCTGCACCAGTGGAGTACAGACGTGGGAATTTAAACTGACAGAATGCAAGGGGCTGCTGCAGCTCTGTTACATCTGTATGTGCTAGATGCTGAGATCAGTCCTGTGGCTGCTGACAATAGGCCTAGACTGAGAAGGAGAAGAGTGTTCAGGCCCAGGATGACCTTCCAGGAGCTACATGAGCTGGAGATTGTAGAGAGCTACAGGGTGGACAGGGACAAACTACAAGAACTCACCGAGCTATGCAGCCCTCAACTCAGACCCAGAGTCAACAGAGGGGAACCCATCCCAGTGGAAACAAAAGTATGAGTAGCCCTTAGGATACTAGCTACAGGTACTTTTCAAAGACCAACTGGGGACATGATGGGGGTGTCACAAGCATCAGCATCCAGGGTGCTCCACCAGTTCCTGGATGCCATGCAAACACATGCCAGTGAGCACATTTATTTACCCCACACCCTTGAGGAGAGGGCCAGCAGTATGTATCTCTTCTACCATGTAGCACACTACCCTGAGGTACTGGGTGCCATAGACTGCACTCATGTGCACATAAAACCACCACCCAGTGAGGAGGGTAGAGTCTATGACAACCACAAGGGGTAAGGAGTATCACTCCATCAACTGCCAGGTCGTGTGCAATGACCAGGGCATTATCATGAATGTGTGTGCTGGCAGCCCTGGCAGTTTTCATGACTCCCACATCTGGCATGCCTCACAGCTGTACATGATGTTTGCCAGGGGGGACATCATGTATGGCCATCTACGGAGGGATGCTGGCTGCACACTGGAACCGTGGATGCCTACTCAGAGGCAATCTCTGCCTAACATACAAAGCTATGTCAAACCCAGAGTTGTTGGACATGCTCCACTTAAAGAAATCCCAATCACTCCAAGCTACATGCTTAGGGACCTAAACCTTGTCACTACATTAAACAGAACATGTTGGAGGGATAGATTCATGTCCCAGAGACTTCCCATACTCTAGAACAAACTACCTATGTATATCAAACAAAGCTTCTTATAAGCACTCTTCAAGAAAAATCTTGATGATTGGATGAGAAATAGGAAATTCACCGTGGGGATCACCTCTGTGGCTCTGCTCGACAGGGGCACAGGAAAATAATTATCTTGGGTGGCAAAAGCCAGGGTACCTTTTTGGCTAGGTTTATATAGGCCCTAGGGCAATAGCCTAGCACCTACCTATAAACCTATGATGACACCATTCAGAAATGCACTCACACCTACCAAAGAATGCCATAATAAGGCAAATGCACAAATTAGGAACATCATAGAGCATGTGTTTGGGCTGCTCAAGTCACGGTTCTGGTCCCTTGATAAATCTGGTGGAGTCCTGCAGTACTGTCCAACCACATGTGCACAGTATGTGCTGTGCTACACAATAGGATCCTGTGGAAAAAGCTGTGGCAGGATCATTACAGGGAAGGAACACACAGCCCCCCACCAGAGCCAAGGTCCCCACAGCCACACCCACAGGGGGACTCGGAGGAGGAACTTCCTAAGGCTGTCCCTATAGCCAGATGTAGATGTGCCCAGTACATCTTGGCCTTGCCAAAGAGGCAACACATAGCACATGCACTGACAACCTAGTGTCCTAGAGACTGACACCTTACTCTGACTCACATACATAGTAAAAAGGATACCAGCAACAACCCACAACCTGTATCTTTCCATGTACTGGCTGTGTACTGGGTGCATCAGACAGAGTCAGCCCTGAAACACAGGTATCACAACTGCTGTATTCTCAAGGTAAATAACGCTCCTTTACAACAAATGTACAGGGTACTAGACTATGGTAGCATATGTATGGACCTGCTGCATTTATGCAAGGGAATAGAGTGGATGTATGGACCTGCTGCATTTATGCAAGGGAATAGAGTGGACTACTGGGCTACCTGCAGAGAACTAACAGCTATGTGGGACAAAACGTACTCTCTCCAATACTGACTGCCCCATAATATGCATTAGGCCACAAGGCAGCAAACACCCCTGCAGTATGTAAGGGAAATGCCGAACAGTTGGGTCATAGAACAGACACACCACTCTCAGTGCTAGAGTCCCCTACCCCCAACACATTTGTGTTCCCATACAACTGCAGTAACAGTATGCTTGCAAGAATATATCAGCAGACCACACAATCCCAGGGCTGTTCCAAACAACCTGGCTACATATTCTATTTTCCGCAGGGGTCACAGTGTATGTCTGTCTGTCTGCTGTTGATAGTGTGAGGAATTAAACCTCACTTTCTGGTGGCTGCTGTGACTCAGTGGGCTAAGTACTTTAGCATGGCTGATGGTGTTCCTGGTTCAAAGCTGGCTGCATCTACAACTTTTGTATGTGAGGTACTCCCATGATAGGAGTCCCACAGACTGTCAATATGCTGCAATCAGTTGCAACAAGAAAGTTGGACAAAGCCAGAGACAATGGAGAGACAGAGGGCCATACTTACAAACATTATACGTGCACTGAGTAACCTAGAAGGTGGGTAGTATAACAACAGGTTGTAATAGGTCAGAGTAGCAGCAGGACATAAAGGCCATCACTTAACTGTGTCATTTCATATAACAATTCAGTGTGCTCCGTAGTATATTACCAGAAAAACACAGCTGTATGAGGAACAGAGCAGACATATGGGGCAGAATGCTGCACATTCTAGAAAAACATGTAGAGTGAGAGGTGTGAAGACTGTCACCTTGTGTGTGGTGTTACATCATGTACCCCAGTCACATCATACCTATGACCACTTAGAGCAGGAAATCTGGACAAAGCCATGAACAGTGGTGGGACAAAGGCCCAAATATAAGGGGAAGGATTAACTACTGGCCAGACAAATGTAGAAAGTTCAAAGAATAACAGGTCATGCATTAGCATGGGGTTTCCTGATGTGTGTGGAATCAGTAACTCACATTTTTCTCATCATTAAGTATGAGACATATACTATTTATTTATTTTATTTTATTTTACATTTGTTGACCGGGTTAGTCCAACTGGATACATGTCCATTTTCAGCAGAGGCCCGGGGAGAAAAGCTCCACAATAAAAACAAAAAACATAAAATTACATACAGATAAATTCTTAATAACATAATAGAAAGAACACAAATTTACATACAAATAAATTCACAATACCATGATATATAAGTAACAATAATATGGATATGTTAAGCAATAGAGAAGATTAAGATTATAAGCTCAGAGGAGAAGGATGAAATTTTTACCACAAATCGACCCTAGTAATTATGAGGTGAAGGCAGGCCAAGAGGAACTAGAATCCTATAAACGTACAGAGATGAAGGCATGGTGAATAGAGGATATACAATTGTAGGGATCTTGATCGAAGAGAAGAGAGAGAGGCCATTAGGTAATAGTATGTGGGTGGTATGCGACTTTTAAGATTAGTCAGGATTAGCACAGGGACATAGCCAATGTGCCTTAAAGAATACTTTAAGATTAATTTTGAAATGACTAAGAGAGGTAGTTAGTCTTAGGTTATTAGGAAGGTAGTTCCAGAGCTTTCCAATGGAATTGGCATAAAGAGCATCACCGCCCGAATTATTAGATTTCGTAGTTTGTACCAGGACACTATTTGAAGATCGAAGGCAGCTGAGATTGGAGTAGGGGGTCAAACATTTATTCAGTGAGGGGGTTTTATCTGGTTCCTTAATTATTTTAAATGCTTCAGTAAGTTGGTTAAGTTTGAGAAGATTGGGCAGTTCTAACCAGTCAAGTTTCCTTAGGTTAAGGCAGTGGTGAGTACGGTAAGGTGCTCCTGTTACAAATTTGGCAATATGGTTATAAGCAACAAAGAGTTTATTAAGCTCACTTTTATTGAGGAAGGACAGTACCGGAGAGGCATACAATAGGGTGGAGAGAAGGTGTGTACGTGCAATGGTAAGTTTGGTATTAGGAGTTAGAAAGTTCTTAATTCTGTACATGGAACCGAGTTTCTTGTTCACTGTCTTTATGGTTTGACTAATGTGCATATCAAATTTGAGCTTGTGGTCAATAGTAACACCTAGTAGTTTGGTGTTGGTGACAGGCTCGATTATGGTGCCGTAAGTGGATTGAACGTAAAAGGTCCTATTATTAGAGTATGGAGGGTGTTGCCCTAGGGGAGTAGTTAAGGTGGGGAAAATTAGTAGTAACTTAGTTTTTAGTGGATTTAGGATGAGTTTCCGTTCAGTGAACCATTTTTCAACTGCAGCAAAGCAGTGTTGGGTGACTACTTGGAGATTATGGAGAGAAACATCAGAGCAGATCAGGGTAGAGTCATCTGCATATTGAATGCAGGTGGCTTTGGGGATGACTGAATGGAGATCATTTATGAATATGAAGAAAAGAAGGGGACCAAGTATAGAGCCTTGGGGAACTCCTATGGTGTTAGGTAGCAAGTGAGATAGCTTGTTTTGCCACTGGACTGCTTGTTGTCTACCAGAAAGGTAAGCATTAAACCAGCATAAGGCTAAGTTATCGAGGTGTAGGGTTTCGAGTGTGTGGAGCAATAGTTGGTGATTGACCATGTCAAAGGCTTTTGACAAGTCAAGAAAGAGAGCAGAAGTAATTAATTTGTTATTACGGTTGCAGTTGACTGAGTCAACAAAGGAAAGGAGGGCAGTGGTAGTACTATGATGGGGGCGAAAACCATGTTGGGTTTTGAACAAAAGATTGTTTAGGGTGAGATAGTGTAGGAGTTGCTTGTGAGCACACCTTTCCATAATTTTTGCTATTGGGGACAATATTGCTATAGGTCTATAGTTCGATGTTTCTGTGGAGGAGCCTCCCTTATGAAGTGGGATAACGTATGATATTTTCCAAATAGAGGGGATGGTGGCCTCTGTTATAGTTCTGTTAATCAAAATTGAGATGGGATAGGCTATAATATCTGATGCTATTTTAAGGTATTCAGCTGGGAAACGATCAGCCAATAAGGTGGATGGTTTAAGTTTCTTCAACAGGGTTCTAATGTAAGAGGTGGATATTGGTTGAAGGTTAAAGGTGGGTAGAGATTTGCCAGTAGCATTGGTTAAGGGGGAGGAAGAAGTAGGTAACTGACTGGCTAGGGACTGGATGGTCTCGGTGAAAAAAGAGTTAAAGGTATTAGCTACTTCTTCAGGATTTTTACCAATAAGTTTCTCAGGGGTAGGGGTAGTTGATTTCCCAGGATGAAGGAGATTATTAAAACCTGCCCAAAACTTCTTTGGGTTATTCTGGTGTTTATCCTGGAGGTGACAGAAATAGTTATTTTTATCCTGGGTAATATCTGTTTTTGTAGAATTTCTAAGCTGCTGAAATTTGATGTGATCTAGAGGTGCTTTAGTGGTTCGCCACTTATCCCAGGCCTGGTCTCTAAGCTTTATTTTTGATTTGGTTTCTTTGGTTAGCCAAGGTGCTATCCGGACCTTGGCTCTGATGAGTCGGTTTGGTGCATGAGAGTCCAGTATATTTAGAAATGTGTCATTAAAGTATGTCACACTCTCATCTAGGGGAAGTGTTTTTAGCATGGACCAGTTACAGGATTTGAGTTCTGCTAGGAATTGTGCTGGGACAAATTTCTTCTTATTTCTAACAAGTCTATATATGGGAAGGTTTGTACTCGTCAATTTATGTTTTATTATGAAAGTGACAAGGTGGTCACTGAGGTCATTGGGGAGGGTCCCAGTGGTATAATTATGTGTGTCTTTATTGGTAAGAATCCAGTCGATGGTGCTTTCTTTTTGTTGAGCATTTCCAATTCTTGTTGGAGATGTAATGTTTTGGGAGAAGCCATGTAGGTTAATGGGCAGTGGATTGGTCTGAGCAGAGCACTGGGACCAGTCAATGTTAAAGTCGCCTAGTACAATGGTTTCTTGAGGGTAGTTCGTGGCTAACCAACTTAGAGTTAGCTCCAAGGTTTCTAAGTTCTTCCCAGGTGGGATGTAAACTACAATAAGATTGATACTTTTTTGGTTGTTTAGGCATATCTTTAGGGCAATTAGTTCTATATTAGAGACCTTGGGAGGTTGTAATGGATTCATAATGATATTCAATGTGCTTCTGAACATTACAGCTATTCCACCACCCTTTTTTTTTATCCGATCAACCCTTAATAAATTATACCCAGGTGGGAGAATCTCTTCATCCCTTGTGGATGGTTTGAGCCATGTTTCAGATAGACACATGATGTCAGGGAGATGTGTGGCTAACATAGCATGTAGATTATGAATCTTGTTATTTATACTTCTTAGATTGAGATGGAAGATGAGGAGGGAGCTAGAAGATCTTTGAGCTAACTTTGGGGTGGCAGAGTCTGGGTTAGTGGTTGGGCCTGGGTTGGGGTGTATATCACCATCTTTAGCAATACATTTTTTCAGATGGTCTAAGAGTCTTAGTAGTTTGCATAGTATCTTTAGACCAAATTTTGTAGTGGTTACTTTAGGGTAACGTTGGGTGAGATACACACTTTTATAGCATAGTGTTGTATTAGGTGAGTTAGAAGGAGAAATCAGATTAGAGGGAAGATTTTTGTGATTGCAGGTGTGACCATTGGGGAAGTGAATACCCAATAGAGTTTGGTTTTCGTACCTCGATGAGAAATAAGGGATAAATAAGAGTAGCACTGAAAGTGGGATGATAGAATTCATTACTTTACCCATGTTATGAAGAAAGGATGACTAATGGGGTGGGAGGAGTTAGGAGAGCCTGCTAAATATTGGTAGATAGCCGGGATTATGGGAGGAGATTTTTAAATTGCAGGGGGGCTGTAATTGGTTCAGAGCTGAGTGGGATGGGTTTGTTGTCCTGATAAATATGGAGATAGCGGGGGCGGGTGGGATATGGGTCAGGGTGGAGTGTGGAGCGAGCCCGAGCGAAGCGAGGGCGAAGCGGAGCGGGGATACACCAGTCAGGAGTTTGCAGGGTCTTAATGGCCAGCTGCTTGTGAGTACAGAAGACTGCTATTAAATAGCAATTTATTCCTTATGGTTAGTTGGCAAATTAAGGTGAAGGTTTTGACTAACTTCTTAGCTTCGCACTGCCTATAGGTTAAAAAAGTAATGGGACTGGAGATTTAGTATTTTTGTAGGCTGTTTAGACATAGGCTGCCAGGTTAGGTTAAAGGTACTGTTCTGTTGCCTGCCAGTGAGACGCTTTCCAGTATTAATAAAATGCAACAAGGGTATTATTTTTACCCTGTTTCCTTGGGGATAGCTTTTAATGCTAATTAATAGCAGGAACAAGCCTGTGCATTCGCACCGAGGTAGCAGTCCTTCAGAGTAGCCGCCTAATATCTGGGAGCCACGCGGTAGTTATTTAAGGGGGGCTACCTAAGATGAGATAAAAAGGAACAGACAAAGATTTAGTGTATAAGTAGAAGTATGCCCCTAGACTAGGAAAACCTATAAGTACTACTGTCAAATTCAGGTATTTAGAGGTAATCTACTAGTAGCTTGTTCAGCAGGAGAAAGGATTACTAACTAAGTACAACTTAAGCCATAAATACATACACCTTCAATAAACTTTGTTTAAAAAACATTCAGATCAATCAGAGATAGAAGGCACCAGCCAGTCCTCTTTGATAGAGCATTAAATTAAGTTACATGCGTGGTTTAACGCCGAGGTAGCTTTGGCGTGAAGTAACTTACCACACTTCCAGAAGTAGGAACATTTACCACGTTCCTCAGACCTAAAACACAGTGCTCTTACGCATAAATTCACCACATATAGTTAAGTAAAACAATGCTTATTCAAACAAACATTCACATTAGTCAAACTGCGTTTCAACTGAAGTAAAACGCTATTGTTTTACTCGATCACTTTACTGGCTCCTTGCAAGTTTGATTACAGTCAAGCTGGGCAGATGCTTGATACACATACAGTTATATCCAGAACAGTGGGAATACAGAAGGAAAATAACACAATTAATAACACAATTTCTCAGGTAATAGCGTACCTCAGGCAGGAGCAGGCGACCGAACAGGAGAACACAACAGTACCCTTCTTTTTTTTTTTTTCTTTTGTTTTGAAAATGGCGGAAACTAGTAGGGACTAAGAAAACTCGCTGACGTCGGGGGATACACCAGTCAGGTGTTTGCAGGGTCTTAAAGGCCAGCTGCATGTGAGTACAGAAGACTGCTATTAAATAGCAATTTATTCCTTATGGTTAGTTGGCAAATTAAGGTGAAGGTTTTGACTAACTTCTTAGTTTCGCACTGCCTATAGGTTAAAAAAGTAATGGGACTGGAGATTTAGTATTTTTGTAGGCTGTTTAGACATAGGCTGCCAGGTTAGGTTAAAGGTACTGTTCTGTTGCCTTCCAGCGAGATGCTTTCCAGTATTAATAAAATGCAACAAGGGTATTATTTTTACCCTGTTTCCTTGGGGATAGCTTGTAATGCTAATTAATAGCAGGAACCAGCCTATGCATTCGCACCGAGGTAGCAGTCCTTCAGAGTAGCCGCCTAATATCTGGGAGCCATGTGGTAGTTATTTAAGGGGGGCTACCCTGTTTCCTTGGGGATAGCTTGTAATGCTAATTAATAGCAGGAACCAGCCTGTGCATTCGCACCGAGGTAGCAGTCCTTCAGAGTAGCCGGCTAATATCTGGGAGCAACACGGTAGTTATTTAAGGGGGGCTACCTGTAAGTGCACTAACACCAACGTGAAAAAATACTACATTCATCATTTTCTAACATCAGTCTATATTGATAAGTATGAGACATATATTACATTCATGATTTCCTAACATCAATCTATACTGATAAGCATGAGACATATACTACATTCATGATTTCCTAACATCAGTCTATACTGATAAGTATGAGACATATACTACATTCATCATTTCCTAACATCAGTCTATACTGATAAGTATGAGACATATACTACATTCATCATTTCCTAACATCAGTCTATAGTGATAAGTATGAGACATATATTACATTCATCATTTCTTAACATCAGTCTCTAGTGATAAGTATGAGACATATATTACATTCATAATTTCCTAACATCAGTCTATAGTGATAAGTATGAGACATATATTACATTCATCATTTCCTAGCATCAGTCTATAGTGATTGCATTCATTTCCTAACATCAGTCTATACTGATAAGTATGAGACATATATTGCATTCATCATTTCCTAACATCAGTCTATACTGATAAGTATGAGGCATATATTACATTCATCATTTCCTAACATCAGTCTATACTGATAAGTATGAGACATATATTGCATTCATCATAACATCAGTCTATACTGATAAGTATGAGGCATATATTACATTCATCGTTTCCTAACATCAGTCTATACTGATAAGTATGAGACATATATTACATTCATAGTTTCCTAACATCAGTCTATATTGATAAGTATGAGACATATATTACATTCATCGTTTCCTAACATCAGTCTTTACTGAAAAGTATGAGACATATACTACAGTCATCATTTCCTAACATCAGTCTATACTGATAAGTATGAGACATATATTACATTCATCATTTCCTAACATCAGTCTATACTGATAATTATGAGACATATATTACATTCATCATTTCCTAGCATCAGTCTATACTGATAAGTATGAGACATATATTACATTCATCATTTCCTAACATCAGTCTATACTGATAAGTATGAGACATATATTACATTCATCATTTCTTAACATCAGTCTCTAGTGATAAGTATGAGACATATATTACATTCATAATTTCCTAACATCAGTCTATAGTGATAAGTATGAGACATATATTACATTCATCATTTCCTAACATCAGTCTATAGTGATAAGTATGAGACATATATTACATTCATCATTTCCTAGCATCAGTCTATAGTGATTGCATTCATTTCCTAACATCAGTCTATACTGATAAGTATGAGACATATATTGCATTCATCATTTCCTAACATCAGTCTATACTGATAAGTATGAGGCATATATTACATTCATCATTTCCTAACATCAGTCTATACTGATAAGTATGAGACATATATTGCATTCATCATTTCCTAACATCAGTCTATACTGATAAGTATGAGGCATATATTACATTCATCGTTTCCTAACATCAGTCTATACTGATAAGTATGAGACATATATTACATTCATAGTTTCCTAACATCAGTCTATATTGATAAGTATGAGACATATATTACATTCATCGTTTCCTAACATCAGTCTTTACTGAAAAGTATGAGACATATACTACAGTCATCATTTCCTAACATCAGTCTATACTGATAAGTATGAGACATATATTACATTCATCATTTCCTAACATTAGTCTATACTGATAATTATGAGACATATATTACATTCATCATTTCCTAGCATCAGTCTATACTGATAAGTATGAGCCATATATTACATTCATCATTTCCTAACATCAGTCTATACTGATAAGTATGAGACATATATTACATTCATCATTTCCTAACATCAGTCTATACTGATAAGTATGAGACATATATTACATTCATCATTTCCTAACATCAGTCTATACTGATAAGTATGAGACATATATTACATTCATCATTTCCTAACATCAGTCTATACTGATAAGTATGAGACATATACTACATTCATCATTTCCTAACATCAGTCTATACTTATAAGTATGAGACATATACTACATTCATCATTTCCTAACATCAGTCTATACTGATAAGTATGAGACATATACTACATTCATCATTTCCTAACATCAGTCTATACTGATAAGTATGAGACATATACTACATTCATCATTTCCTAACATCAGTCTATACTGATAAGTATGAGACATATACTACATTCATCATTTCCTAACATCAGTCTATACTGATAATTATGAGACATATATTACATTCATCATTTCCTAGCATCAGTCTATACTGATAAGTATGAGACATATATTACATTCATCATTTCCTAACATCAGTCTATACTGATAAGTATGAGACATATATTACATTCATCATTTCCTAACATCAGTCTATACTGATAAGTATGAGACATATATTACATTCACCATTTCCTAACATCAGTCTATACTGATAAGTATGAGACATATATTACATTCACCATTTCCTAACATCAGGCTATACTGATAAGTATGAGACATATATTACATTCATCATTTCCTAACATCAGTCTATACTGATAAGTATGAGACATATATTACATTCATTTCCTAACATCAGTCTATACTGATAATTATGAGACATATATTACATTCATCATTTCCTAGCATCAGTCTATACTGATAAGTATGAGACATATATTACATTCATCATTTCCTAACATCAGTCTATACTGATAAGTATGAGACATATATTACATTCATCATTTCCTAACATCAGTCTATACTGATAAGTATGAGACATATATTACATTCACCATTTCCTAACATCAGTCTATACTGATAAGTATGAGACATATATTACATTCACCATTTCCTAACATCAGGCTATACTGATAAGTATGAGACATATATTACATTCATCATTTCCTAACATCAGTCTATACTGATAAGTATGAGACATATATTACATTCATCATTTCCTAATATCAGTCTATACTGATAAGTCATCATCTTCTTTCGGCTGATTCCCATTAGGGATCACCACAGCAGATCACCTGTTTCCATTTCTTCCTGTCCTCTGCATCTTGCTCTGTCACACCAACCATCTGCATGTTCTTTCTCACCACATCCATAAACCTTATCTTAGGCCTTCCTCTTTTCCTGTTACCTGGTAACTTTATCCTTAGCGTCTTTTTCCCAATATACTCAGCATCCCTCCTCAGCACATGTCCAAACCAATGTAATCGTGCCTCTCTGGCTCTGTCTCCAAACTTTCCAACCTGGGCTGACCCTCTAATATACTTATTCCTAATCCTGTCCACCCTCGTCACACCCAGTGCAAATATTAACATCTTTATTTCTGCCACATCCAGCTCAAACTCCTGCCTTTTTGTTAATGCCACTGTCTCCAACCCATATAACATAGCTGGTCTCACTACCCTCTTGTAGACCTTCCCTTTCACTCTTACAGGTACTCGTCTGTCACAAATCACTCCTGACACTCTTCTCCACCCACTCCATCCTACCTGTACTCTCTTCTTAAGCTCTCTTTCTCACTCACCGTTACTCTGAACTATTGACCGCAAGTATTTAAACTCATCCACCTTCGCCACCTGTACTCCTTGCATCCTCACCATTCCTCTATCCTCCCTCTCATTCACACACATATATTCTGTCTTAGTCCTGCTGACCATCATTCCCCTTTCTTCTAGAGCATCTCTCCATCTCTCCAGCGTCTCCTCCACCTGTTCCCTACTCTCACTACAGATCACAATGTCATCTGCAAACATCATAGTCCACGGGGACTCCTGTCTGATCTCGTCTGTCAACCTGTCCATCACCATTGCAAATAAGAAAGGGCTCAGAGCTGATACTTGATGTAACCCCACCTCCACCTTAAACGCATCCATCACTCCCACCGCAGACCTCACCGCTGTCACACTACCATCGTACATATCCTGTACCACTCTTACATACTTTTCTGACACTCCCGACTTCCTCATACAATACCACAACTCCTCTCTAGGCACCCTGTCATATGCTTTCTCTAAGTCTACAAACACACAATGCAACTCCTTCTGACATTCTCTGTACTTCTCCATCAACACTCTCAGAGCAAAGATCACATCTGTAGTGCGCTTTCCTGGCATGAAACCATACTGCTGTTCACTAATCATCACGTCCCTTCTTAACCTAGCTTCCACTACTCTTTCCCATATCTTCATGCTGTGACTGATCAGTTTAATCCCTCTGTAGTTACTACAGCTCTGCACATCACCCTTATTCTTAAAAATCGGTACCAAAACACTTTTTCTCCATTCTTCAGGCATCCTCTCACTTTCCAAGATTTCATTAAACATTCTGGTTAAAAACTCCACTGCCATTTCACCTAAACACCTCCATGCTTCCACAGGTATGTCATCTGGGCCAACAGCCTTTCCATACTTCATTCTCTTCATAGCTATCCTTACTTCCTCCTTGCTAATCCATTGCACTTCATGATTCTCTATCCCTACATCATCCAACCTTCTCTCTCTCTCATTCTCTTCAGTCATCAACCCCTCAAAGTACTCTTTCCATCTCCTCAACACACTCTCCTCGCTTGTGAGTATGTTTCCCTCATTATCCTTTATCACCTTTACCTGCTGCACATCTTTCCTAGCTCAGTCCCTCTGGCTAGCCAATTGATACAGGTCCTTTTCTCCCTCCTTAGTGTCCAACCTTTCATACAACTCTTTATATACCTTATCCTTAGCCTTCGCCACCTCTCTCTTTGCCATGCACCTCATCTCCTTATACTCCTGTCTACTTTCTTCATCTCTCTGACAATCCCACTTCTTCTTTGCCAACCTCTTTCTCTGTATACTCTCCTGTACTTCCTCTTTCCACCACCATGTCTCCTTGTCCTCCTTCCTCTGTCCAGATGTCACACCAAGCACCTTTCTAGCAGTCTCCCTTACTAGCTCTGCTGTAGTTACCCAGCTATTTGGTAACTCTTCACTGCCACCCAGTGCCTGCCTTAACTCATCCCTGAACTCCACCTCACAATTACCCTTTTTCAATTTCCACCATTTGATCCTTGGTGCTGCCCTCACACTCCTCCTCCTCTTCTTGATCACCAAAGTCATCCTACAAACCACCATCCTATGCTGCTTAACTACACTTTCTCCGGTCACCACTTTACAGTCTCCAATCGCCTTCAAATTGGCCCTCCTACATAAGATATAATCCACCTGTGTGCAGCTTCCTCCACTCTTGTATGTCACCCTATGCTCCTCCCTCTTGTTAAAATACGTATTCACCACAGCCATGTCCATCCTTTTTGCAAAATCCACTACCATCTGACCTTCAGTATTCCTTTGTTTAACACCATACCTACCCATCACTTCCTCATCCCCTCTGTTCCCTTCACCAACATGCCCATTGAAATCTGCTCCAATCACCACTCTCTCACCCTTGGGTACAGTCATCACCACTTCATCCAATTCACTCCAAAATTTTTCTTTCCCATCCATTGCACACCCAGCTTGTGGAGCATATGCACTAACAACATTCATCATTACACCATCAATTTCCATCTTCATAAACATCACTCTATCTGACACTCTTTTCACCTCCAAAACACTTTTCACATGCTGTTCCTTCAGAATAACTCCTATGCCATTTCTTCTCCCATCCACACCATGGTAAAACAATTTGAATCCACTGCCGATATACCTAGCCTTACTCCTCTTCCACCTGGTCTCTTGCACACACAATATACCAACCTTCCTTCCGTCCATCATATCAGCTAGCTCTCTCCCTATACCAGTCATACTACCAACATTCAAAGTTCTGACCCTCACTACTACAGTCCTAGACTTTCTCCTCTCTTCCTGCCTTCAGCCATGCCTTCCGCCTCTTCTCCTCCTTCGGCCAACAATAGGCCAATTTCCACCAGTACCCTGTTGGTTAACAGTACTGGTGGCGGTCATTGTTAACCTGGGCCTTGACCGATCCGGTATGTAAATAGTAACTGGTGACTGCATGAAAAGTTTTGGCGAAGTTTTACGCCGGATGCCCTTCCTGACGCAACCCTCCTCATTTATCCGGGCTTGGGACCGGCACAAAGAAATGCACTGGCTTGTGCATCCCCAGTGGCTGGGTTAGACTATACTGATAAGTATGAGACATATATTACATTCATCATTTCCTAACATCAGT
>NC_056740.1:399334610-399402110 GCF_019279795.1 Protopterus annectens | reverse complement strand
GTGGGGGTGCCAGAGGCCTAGGCTGTGCCAAATAGTTGACAGCATGTGTGTGAGTCAGGAAGGGATGCTGCTTAGCTGGGCCATGGAGAGGTGCTGTATGTGTCTGTTGGTGACCTGCATGTGACAGTGATTTTTGAGTGTGTGCATGTACACAGTCAAGTCCAGTGCTAGCCCTATGCACGTGCATGTTGGGCAGCTGTGGAATGTACATGGCAGAGTGGACAGTTCACTGTCCCCTGCCATGAACATGGGAACTGGCTCTGCCAGGAGTGGCACTGGCACCATCAATCCCAGGCTCAGATGCGGTGATAGTAGCTGATGGTGACTGGTGTCTGCTGGGCTGCTGTCCCACATGGGGCCACCCAAGACTGCATGCCCATGGCCCACCACATTGTGGTGTGGATAGCACACTCCCTTCTGTAATGCTGGAGATACTGCCAGTATGGGAGTGTGAGCATGCATGGCCACGTGGACTCTCAGCAGATGGTGTTGCTGACCTACATCCATGTGTCTGATGCCCTACTTCAACCAGATGTTCCAGCACAGACAATGTGCAGTCAAAGGCTGACAATGTCTCAGCCCATTGTCTTTTCACTACATTAATAAATCGATCCATGGCATCACCAATGCGGTTGAGCCAGTCACAGATGTCAGACTGTTCTGCATCCATAATCCTGAGCATCCATCTGGTGTTGCATTCAGAATGTGCCTGTGCCTCCATGATGGACCAAAACATGCATCGAGTGACCTGTGATGTGACACCTACGACAGGTGGTGAATGGGCAGCAGTCCTCTTTCAAGCACCCCTATAAATCTGCCTGTGTGGGACCTTGTCAGCTCTCTGGTTATGGCCAGTGTCTACACCCACTGATACCATAGTTGCCGCAATGTCCTGTTTGATGTTGCCACACTCTGACTGTCCCATATATGTGGTGTCAGGAGATTGGGTATGTGTGGGCATACTGACTGTGTGCCGTAACAATGGGGAGGAAGTGGGATGTCAACCCATGGGACAGATTCAGCCCCCAACCCCACCTGTGCCTCATTATGGCCACCATCATTGTTGGACTCTGAGACACTGACATCAGGTTGTGAGGGGGACAGACTCCAACCCACCACATTTACCTGTTAGGAGGAAGACAAAATAAGTACATTACTACCTGCACTATTATGTATGGTAATCCACACACACACACACACACACACACACACACACACACACACACACACGCACACACACGCACACACACACACACACACACACACACACACACACACACACACACACACACACACACACACACACACACACACACACACACATTATTTCTGATTCCATGCACAACACACAAACAGACTACAACATACACAGACAAGACAGACTCTTTGTAACATGCACTGCAGCTACATCCGTTTAATGTTACCAGTACTATGCACCTGTGTGATAAGCAATATGTGAGTGTATCTAACAGGCCTACACCTAAAATACAGTGCACCCTTCTTGGGCATACTATGCCAGTTATAGTATCACTGCCTCAGGTATGTACCATCTCTATATTGTGTGCGAACAGGCATCTGTGAGTGATTGCCTCCTGTATAGCAGGCTGCATAGTCCTTTTCATAAATAAGTACAAATGTGTTACTGCTCCTCCAGATACACAACTGTGATTACCCATTCAATGCACTTCAATTAACCCTTCTGAAAATGAGCATACAACTATTGTACTCTGGCTAAGCATAACAGTTGTGCCTAGGGTAAAATAGCAGCCCTTAACATTCTTAGGGTATATATGATCCATAAAACAACAGTATCACACTTACCAGGACCTTGCACTCCAGCCACACCTGATGGACCTATGGAAATGTGAGGGAGAGGTATTGTCCGCAATAACAAATGTGGCATTGTTACAGGGTAATATGTGCGTATATCAACATGTACAGTAGTTAATGTGATACTGCTTACATTGCTGACATTCTGAGTATGTGTACACAACTGTGCATTAAAACTGATCCCCCACAATGCAGACAAACCTGACACCCATCTACTGGTATGCAGAGGCTGCCACAATGACTGATGCAGTGTTACAGTGATGAACACAGGGAGCTTATCTGGATGCTCCTCTGATGTGGATGCTGTTGCACCCAACTCCAGGATGAATGGGGTGATGGAGCTGGTGGTTTCTCCCAGGTTTTCCAGGATTTCCTCTGTGGCTGACAGTGGTTATTCTGCTGCAGGGTCTCCACCAGTAGCAGCATGATCCATGGCTACAGCTGCAGCCCTTTGCCGTGCAGCATTGACCATATCTGTTGCCTGGTGTCAGACCTGATCATAGGTCCTGTCCTGTAGCCCTATCTGGTTGACTGCTGTGATGAGGTCAGCCCACAGTGCTGCATGTTGTTCACAATGCTGGTGAATCCTGGACAGCAGAATGTCATGATGCAGTCTGAGGCCATCCAGGATAACATTATTTTCAGTGGCTGAAAATGGGTGCCTACTTCGATACATCCTTCCTGAAAGACAACAAGAGAGAAACACAGGACCAGATACATGGACATTCATTGTGTACAGAGGCTGCACAAACAAAATGGCCTGACCCTATCCACTGCTACCTCCCACGTCATACCTCACAGTCTATTGACACACTATGTGTGTGGCTATCACCAACGTAGTAGGAATACCGGTTATGTCCCTGTGTGCCATGACAGAGTGTGCCACAGCCATCAATACTGTCTACTGTGGTGTGCCCCCTATGGGCAAAGTTCCAGTAGTATGTCATACAGCCACTGTCAGACAAATAGGTGTGTGTTATTACAAGTAAATGGGGACTGTCCAGCAACTCTAGTGTGCCACAATGACAGACAGCAATGCAAACCTACCATAGTATATCTTCCCTGTATGCATCATACCTATCCACTACACAGATGTTTGCAGAATGTGTATGTGTGTCTGATACATTTGGACCTTTTGGCACAAACGTGGATGTCTGACAAACGTTTGGCCAATAATTGATGGTTGTTGTCAGAATATAGAGAATCTAGCTGTTACATGTCAGACCCCTCAGAAAGCACCTATGCTACAGTAATATCTGTTAGTCTATTCGTAGTCTTACTTTATATAGCCAATATGTACACTCTGTTGCTGAGGCTGGGCCTTTGTCCCCCCACTCATAATGGCTATGACCTGAATTCCTGCTGTAGGAGGTTGCCAGGTATGTTAACCATAGCTCTGAAGTGATGAGATACTAATGCCGACAAAACAGTGACCTAGCCAGTGTACATCAGAGACAGTCAGGGACACCTTTACAATGTCTGAACTATTCCTGTGTGACATTCACAGACTGAGAGGAGCTGACTAACAGTGCATCATGTGATATTACAGCTGTGTCCACCCTTACATACTGTCAATATATCTAACTCATAACCCACTAACATTCGTACAACAGCTGACCATTGTAAGAGGGAGTGAGAGGGCCACAGCTGTGATTTGGTTCACAACAGGCAAAGGCTGAGATACATGCCTGTAGCTGTTGGACAGCAGAGTATCATCAATATGTCATTCCCATAGATGTACTACAGGCCTACTGTTGTAATCCCTATTCCCCATACCTCCATCCTCCCATTTGCATCCCGGTATATGGGGACGTGTATTACATACCTGATAGAGTGAAGTAATCCTTTTGTGAACAAATCCTCAAGTAAAAAGTTTGCTAAATCGTAGCCTGTCTTGGTAAAGCAACATACAGAACTGTTTCCCATATACAGTTGATTACCTTTTGTAGGTAATGCTCATTAAGAGGTAATTGCTTGTGCACAATCTGTGGCTCAGACTTGCTAATTGCATCCAAAATAGATGGGTTGCACTTTCATTAGCCAATGACATAGCACCACAGTGCAATATTTAAAGCCTTCTTGTAGGCTTTGGCTGCTTTCTCAGTGTTTGAGATGGACCTTAGTGAGGTGTGGAGACTGCAGCATCCCAGAGGATAGATACAAATACTGTCCACTGTTGAGTTTTGCATGCTATGTTTGGACATTGTCCCATGACATTGTGAATATCTGACAGTTCAGTGTTAAACATTGTGGACTTAGGTCAGTAAGGGGGCAAAGACATGTAAGTCTCAGATGTCATACCCATCAGAATATGCATGCTGATGCAGTGCTGGCTATTCTATCAGCTCGCTATGTTTGTAGGGGCAAACTGTGAAACATGTCCCTGTCACTGGACCTTTGCACCCTCTTTATGTATGGGTTTTGTCTGGATCCCTTTGTTCTAGGGGATTGTGAGGTATGGTAGGTCTGTAGCAGGTAGCTTAACATACAGCTGCATATGTTGCAGGCTGCAGGTGCTGCTACAGCCTAGGATACCTCCCCATGTATCCTAGGCTGCAGGTGCTGCTGCTGCAGCCTAGGACACATAGGGGGAGTGTGACCACTTTGGAGGACATGAAACTGTATGTGTACCTGAGGCAGTGGTATCAGCTCTGTCATTATAGCAGAGCCAGGATGAGGGTATCCTTTACAGTCCACTTGAGGCATGTGCTTAAGGTGTGTAACAGTGCCAATCACAGAGTAGTGGATGACATATAGTTAGGCTATACAAATATGTGCAGTCTGTCCGTACCTAAAGGCCTTTGACTTGCAAACATGGGTAGCAGTTAATTCAGTAGCAGCAACCTTTGTGTGTTAAAATTGCATGACTCAGTAATTATTTGCTGTATTCACAAGAATGTAATTGAAGTGCAACACATTGGATTTGAATCCAGGACTGTGGGTGGCAAAATGTATAGCATGCAAGACATTTAACAGACTGAGCTACTGAGTCAGTGTTGCAGCAGCTGTATTTACAAGATATATGTGCATGCATACAGTCTGTGACACACACATTTTCTGAATCCATCAGTATGTGCATGGCTTTCAAAGGCAGTTGTTGAGCAGCAGGGCCCCAGGTGTAGACATATGTACTTTGCCATTGGTGCCTTAGCAGGTGTGTTTAAAGATGTTGCTGATGAAAGGGGACAGTCTGTTATCTGCTATCATACCTCTCAACCTGTTAGAGCAAGAACTGTGGACAAAGCCATACATACAAGTGGGACACAGGCCTGAAACTAGGACAATCTTGATGTATTGCTCTTACAAACGTAGAATGTTGATACAATAACAGTATTTGCATTAGCATGTGTTTTCCGAAGGGTATGATGTGTGACACTCAAATGTCTGTCATGATTTTCTAACTTCAGACTTTAATGACTTGCCACTACTTTACCAGGAACATATGTTTTGTGAAGACCGGGCTAAAACTAGAGGGCAAAACTATGGGCATTCTGTAACAGTCTGTACAGCTAACAGCTATACCTGCTATCACAGGCCTCATGTACATCCATTATTTATTTGACTGTACTGGTGTAGGTCTTGCATCACAGTCCCAAGTACACTGCCATTTTTTCCATTATATGTACTTTCAGTGTGTCAGTGGCAATCAGTATGTGTGTGTGTGTGTGTTTTTACATGCTGGCTTGGCACCACCACCGCAGTTATATATGTTTCTGGAAACACCTGCTTTAATTCAGAGCTGAGTGGCCTAGTGGGCTGATGCACTGTGCTGTAGTGGACAAGGGCCTGGGTTCGAGATGTGGCAGGGGTGATTATTTTGCAGATGTGTCTAACACTTTGAGAAAGACATAAGATGATTAAGGCACTTTTAAGCAGTTTTAAGTGGTTTTGCATTTGTTTTCATGGGTTTGTGCAGTGTGCCACATTGTGGCATGCCACTTAGCTCAGGACAAACCCATGCTGAAAATAAAAAAAGAAATTCAAAAGGGGTGGTAGGAAAGTTGTGAAATGGGGGCAATCAGGGGGGAAAAACATATTGAAAGGCAGGTAGGGATGTGCAGGATGGGTGTAGGAAAGGACCATAGGTCTTCATTTCTTGTACAGCAACAGCTATGCATTTTTACAGATTTTGCACATGAATTTGGACCCTCAAATCCCAGACAGAGGGGTGAGGAAAACAGAAATGTGTTGGTAAGCCAATTGGACCTAATTAGTTGTGTCCTGTGGACACATGTGTGAAATGGAGAGCTATGTATGGAGCATTATTTTTTTTGTGGGACAGGTGCCCATTTTTTTTAAGGAGGGAGTGGAATGTTGGGGAAGGGATGTAGGTATGTGTGGGTAGGTACGTTTGGTAGGAGAGGTTGCATTTGCAGACATACAAGACAGACAAGACAGCATACGGGGGTGGTGTATGACACATGAGCAGGGGTAAACATCTCGGCTGGGGAGGGTATTGTGGAATCAAAGGTGCATGTGCCTCCAGATAGCAGCAGCGTGACTGAGATCCCCACCCATGGCAGTCAATACTGCTCCTTCACTGCCCCGAAGGTGGCTGTGCTGGAGGCTGGGTGTCAGGGCCCTCAGGCCACACCAGGCTGTCCAGTCTGCCCTCAATCTGTTGCAGGCATTGGTCATAACTCCTCTGCACAATCCTGCACACCATGGTTGGTAGTTGATCCTGGGTGACTACCACCCCTCTGCCACCACTCCTGGGGGAGGACAGGCCCCGTCCCCTGAGGAGGTTCCACTTGAGGGTGGTGCAGGGCCAGTGGAGGGAGCACCACCAGACTGGGTCCCAGGAGCACTGGTACTCAATGCCACAGCTGGCTGAGGTGGGGTAGAAGGATTGCCAGGAACTGGCCTGCCCTGTCGTGCTATGGTTAGAGAAGTATAGCAACGTGTATAGGTTAGTTATGAACAAAACATTTTGTTAGTAATAATCGCATGCTGGAACATTGGCAATAGCCCAATCAATTTCAATGCATATTATAAGGAACAAAACAATAAACAGCATAACAGTCAGTATATGAACAGCATATAAGTAACTGTTGCAGCATAAGGCCAGCAACGTAGGCAGTTTAACAAAATATGTTAATATGCAACCATTGTAATGCATAACAATAATAAAATACATGCCCAAAATAATGTTTATTGCAGAGGATATGTCAATAGTAAACCATAACTAGTGAATTACAATAATAGATATATATGAAGATAAGGGGTGGAGGGAAAGAGAAATACAGTCCATTAATTCGATTGTGAGCTACATAGTTGACAACAGTACTACTATCTATTCTACAGTTCTGTACTTTCTTTATGTGTACACAGTAGTTGCCCCATAGCTGCTGTAGCATGTACATGCCTCTCAAGCTATCAGCATGGGACAGTTTGGGCCAGGCAGTAACACCTGCAGGTACACAACTACACAGAACAGTTGCACATCAAGCAGTCCTATAGAACTACCAAGGTGTTCTGTGGGCTGATGTTCTGTTACTTTGATTTTGACATTAATCATGTCGATGACAGTGGGATTACACAACAGTAATTACATTCTGGTTCTTATTACCTTATTGAAGTTTTACAACTTCGAATGTCATGACCCATATGTTCAAAGTTGTAAAATTTTTAATATTTTAAAAAGAAAAAGCTTTCCTAATGGTTGTAAGCAGGGGGGCAAGCCCCATGGCACCCTCCCCACTCTTTAAATATACCAACTCCGAGATTGCACTACAGTGTAGTAAAGGGAAATCTTCTCTTTCCATACTGTACTGCATTGTAGTGTGGTCTTGCAGTTGATATATTTAAAGAGCGGGGTGTGTGGGAGGTGCAGGGGGGCTTGCCCCCCCATCTTACAACAGTCCAGTAAGTTTTTTCTTTCTTTTTTTTTTTTTTTTTTTTTTTTTTTTTTTTTTACTTTTTTGAAGTTTTACAACTTTGAAACAACTTTGAACATATGGGTTTGACCATATGATACGTAATAGGAGCCCATTACATTCTGTGACAGTGTGACACCTGAGAGGCATGTCTGTGTATGGTAGAGAGAGTAAACAACTATCATGCCTTGCTTGGCAGGCATGGGGATAGATACCAATAACAGTGACTGCACAGGCATGTAGATCAGATGTCATGATCGACTGCAGCAAAATTTGACAGCTAATCCAGGCATACAGCCATACCAGCATTACACATTTTACTTCTTTATTTCATTTTAATAACAATTGTACTTATTTCTTTCCATTTCTGCACTATTATCATATGCCTGGTAATGAGTTTAACAGTCTGTGACATCTGTACACACAATTATATCCCCATAATATGGGCTACCTGACCAATTTACCTGTAGTTCCTATGGAGAGAAAAATCTGTTAACATTACATAACTGATTCAGTGCTATTTATTACTATATGCTACTGGATTCAAACCCTGGTCTGTGTGTGTCAAAATGTACTTCATACAGAGCATTTAACAAACTGAGCTACTGAGTCACTGCTGATTAATGATTGACTGATATTTGCGTAGAGCTCACCTGTAAACAAAACAAGACCTGGTAATAGTTATACATTTTTATAGTAGACTCCATTGACAGTTGGACACACATGCATGCAATTTTTGCATGACAGAAATAGTAGGTTAACTATACATTGCTACATTGAATGCAGGTGTATGTACAATATTGCTTGTGGGTGAAAATATCTGTGAAGTTTACACACCATATCAGATTATTGGGTTGGCTGTCTCACCTGCATACATTTGTGGACAGTATATATGCAGTACACAGCTATTACACTGCTATACTTACTTGCAGCACAGTACTTCAGAGCCTGAATGCATACAGCTGAAATGCAATGGTTAACACAAGACACTCCTGATGTACACAATATACCATGGGTGTTCTTGCTATAGCTTCATGTGTTATTGCAGAACAGGTATTATACTTCATTTGTTGTGACACAGGTGTAACTCTACAGTTACTGCACAACACTCTATATGAGATATACCTTAAGACGGGGACTGGTATTGTTTTGTGTTGTTCTTCAAGAATAGTTGTCATATTCAATTTCAAGCAGAACAGCCCTACTTACACACAGATTGCACAAAACAGCTCTATACTGGTACCATCATGTAGTTACTGCTATAGTTTCACATTTTTATCGCACAGCACTACTTCTACTGCAGGTGTTGCAATACAGCTGTAATTCCACAGTTATTGCAATTGAAACTTTATTTCATTTACATTATGAAGATTAATGCTTATTGCAGTACATTTGACATTGGTCACTTATTGCAGTCCAGGTGTACAAACACATTCATTGCAATACAATCAAAACTGTATATACCTAATGGCAGTTAATGCTTTACTTTTTCCTTCTTATATGACTATAGATTGCAAGTTACATCCCTACTCACCACACTCATGGCACAGCCTGGCCAGGCACCCCCCCCCCATATGCCTCCACATTGCGAGCTCTCTCCTCTGCAACTGTAGGGAGAGTGGCACACCATTATGCATACCTGTCTAGCCAACATTCAGATTAGGTATTGGTAAAACAATGTTAACAGTACTTACAAACTTGTGGGCATTTCCAGCCCTAGCTTCCTGGACCCAGGTGTCCAAAATATCCCCCTTCAGATGCTTCAGATCATCATAGTGGTGAAAGACCTGCTCACCTGTGTGGGGGATACTTGTAGCACTGGTGAGATCATGTGCCAGCTGGTCCCAGGTGTACACCTTGCACTGTGAGCCCTGGAACTGCCCCCTGCAGCAGCCTGTCATCATGGTCTTTCACTAGGAGTCCATCCATGACCCTGGACTCCAGAATGCCCCATTACTGTAAATGGAAGCATGCACCCTCACCAACACCTGCCATAGTTCCTGCACAGTTCAAACTCCAACTGTTTATGCTGTATTCCCACCTGTTGAGCTTAATATAGCCTGTTTTCCCACCCTTTAATGCCATTGGGCAATTTTTAAAAATGTGGCATGCCACTTAACACCACACAAACCAGCTGAGCTGAGCTGAGCTTAAACTGGCAATGCTTAGGAGTGCTTGACACTGCTTAGCAGTGTGCAAACCAGCTAAATGGAGTTGCGTGGTACCAAGCAGTGCTAAAACAGATCTTGTTTAAGCAGTGCTTGGCATGGCTTAGCAGGGCTTAGTGGAGCTTGTCTGAGTGCAGCACAACAGGATTTAAAAATAATTGGCATACTTTGTATTTGGAAAATAAATGCTTAATAACCCTTCTGTGTACTCAAACCCTGCACCTACTTCACATAAGGCTGTCACTCTAACCATTTGGCTACGTGGATGTGTAGAATACTGCTATACTTTTAGATATACCTCTCAACTATGTTTAAGCACTGCTGAGCACCCACACCATGCTGTGCAAACCTGCTCAGCATTGCTTAAACTTGACCTTTGCATTCATAAATATCTGGTTTCTATTTTTAGATGTCTGACACATGTAAATTGTTGCATGCTCCGCAAACTTCAAAAACAAAATTGAACTTTCACTACATTGATTTAATGCACTGCGACAGTGCAGGGTGTGTGTTACTCATCTGCGGACACAGTTAGTAACACACTTCCTACACTGATTCAATAACCATGTTACAGGGCTCTCCCTCAGCAATGCTCCATCATTAATATGCATGGCACGCTACAGAGGGGGAACTGCGTACACGGACATGGTACCTTCCATGTAGGCTCTACACCATGCCTACATGGATTTTATTAAATTTGAGGATCATATTTTTATTGTGTAGCCATAAAGTAATTTAATTTAAGCTTTTTTCTGAAGTTTTGCTGTAGTGAAGTTAACCTCCTGTGTTCTAATTTCTACTGTGACAATATATACATTTAAACAGTTACAATAATGCATGTACATTTTTGTTCTATTCCAGTAGGGCATGCTGTGGTTACATTTTAGCCCCAGGCACTTTATAAATTATCTCTTCAACACACATGTCTGTACAAACATAGTTAGATATATACACAACATACAGTTCTAATACATTTGTAACACAACCATTTTATATGAATCATGTTGATATTCAAAAATTACATATAATTATTTACAAGATTCCAGATAACTGGGCTGGCAGTATATCTTTCATCACACAGGGCATTTGAATTAACAAAGTCTAGGAACTTTTGCGCTAGCGAGTTATGGCTAGTGTAGGTTTTCCAGATGAGGGTGGAATAATTGAAATCCCCCATAACCAGTGGGTTTGGTAAAATTTGGATCTTCTCCAGTTTGGTAAAGTAGGCTTTGTGGTGTTATGACTCATGGATGAGGATATATAACTGGCTGTGACTTGAATGGGTATCTTACCCACCAAAACCTGAACATGGAGTAATTCCATGGAGTTGTCCAGTCTAACTAGATGGGAGGTGAATTTATCTCTAATACAGATTGAAATGCCACCTCATTTGGTTTTCACAAGTGCATTTTGTGGAGTAAAGGTGTGGAAGGCATTGTAGCCTTGCCAGACTGGGGGTACTCTCTGAGTCCCTGGACTAGGTCTCTGAGACTGCCCAGACATCTACAGCTTCTACTGATAGAAGTGCTTCCAGGAAGTGCAGTTTTTTTATTTAAGCTCCTAGCATTTAGCAGCATGAACTTTATTTTGTTCTGAGTGGCTAATTTCATGTCAGTAATGTTATTTTCAAGACCTTGCCTAAAAGGCACAATGGGGGAGGCATGAGCCTTTGCCAGCAGCTGAAAGTCTAGGGGTGCCAGGTGCAAACCGTCTCTGGCAAAGCAGCAAGGTTTGTCGACCATGGCTTCCCAGGCTGACAGGTACTGGATCCCCTTTGAATGATACCAAAATCTAAGCCAATTATTGAAATCAATCAGTTTTTGTTTATGTTGTGGCATCATTCTAGGTGAGGGTGGTATGCTTCTCAAGGCTAGGGATATAACTGCCTGGTTCAGAGAGCTCCACCATGTCTGTCTTCATATAGTCCAGTGAAGTATGTCTGAGGTTGTTCACACCAACATGAACTATGACAGAGTCATAATGGTACTTGTTGCTAAGAGACCTGAGTGCATGGGTGATCTGACAAATTCTGGCACCAGACAGCTGACCATGACTTTCTCTTTGCCCAGCCTGGTGAGTGGGTCATCTGTGTGTCTCACCATTTAGTCTCCAAAGATAAGAAAATGTGTTTTTTGAGTGTTAAACCTTAGAGCGTTGTGGGTGAGACACTAGTGTTGCTATGTGTTATGGGTGCTGTGGTCACTGTGCTAGTTGTAGCAGTCTTCTGTTCTGGAGGTCTCTGGTGTTTTGGTAAGTTATTCAAGAGAACCTCCACATATGTAGATTTTTGTGTTTGATGCGTGCTATGTATATACTATGTGCATATGTAGTGGTGGGCGAGTTGACAACCTTTTCCGTGTTACCGTTTTGAATGTGAGAGAACAAGGATTTAGGATTCTTGGTGTAGATACACTTCTTGCACTCTTAGGCAGAGTGAGTTATTAGTAGTGGGCTGTCGGTGTACATGACATCGACATTTGAAGTGACATCTGTACACAGTCAGATCAGTAAGAGCATTATATCATGCATGTCTTATCCTGGTCACTGTTCTGCTAATGCTCTGTTACCTTATTCTGGGGTATCACAAAGTGATCGAAGGTACCCTCCCTGTGTACACATGTTCACCAATACGAATCCACAGACAAGTAGATGACTTGCTTCTTATTACTTTAGAAATAACGTGTCATTATCTTCCAAACTTTGATGTATTTTATTCCAGCTGACCATGAACTTGTAATTCTGGCATGATAAAAAAAATCTGCTGATGTTAAAGTTTTATTGACCTCTTCCAATGGAATTTCATGCCAATCAAACCATGTTCTAGCAATATTGATATTGTGGTCCTGATGTATTGCTGTTATTTGAACTGTGTCATGGGCCAGGTCAATGTTTCTGGTATCTGGCATTTGAAGTGACATCTGTACACAGTCAGATCAGTAAGAGCTTTATATCATTAACTCAAAGTACAGCATGTCTCCCTGTGAGTCTTTTGGCATTAAATGGTGTTTGCATTGCAGTGGAGCAGCTGCAGTTTACACATGATTTCAGGATGTTATTGAGAATGATCATCTAATTAAATCATTCACTTTTTCTCTGTAAATTTATTAAAATGATTTAAAGTGATGATCAGTTCAGTACAAGTGATAAGCATGTCAAGTAAAATAATTACTGTTTTTGCACCAGAATATTTTATTATATTTGTTAGGTCTTGAAACATAGGGTATGACTTAACAGCATAAAACAATATAGCATAACCACAATGACTGCTAGCACCCCTTCTGAGTTTGTCAAAGCAGTCACCTAACACCTGAAAGATAGAGTTGTCATGAAGATTCTTGGAAATGTGTGTCAAGCTTCTAGAATGCAGACCTCCCATTAGTGTAGCTCGCCCCCCCCCCCCCCCCACCTGGCAGTGCATGTTTCTGAACAGTATAGCTTTTCGCTATTACAAAACCCTAAACTAACATACTTAAATACAAAACCTATTTAGTTAATGGAAAACTACTGCTGATGAACAGGAGAGAACCAAGGAAATATTAAAAAAGAGAATGAAAGCCCTAAGGAAGAAGCAGTAATGTTTGGGAGCAGCAAGGTCTGACGTTAGGGTTGATATGGAAGGAGGTAAAATAAGTAGAGAAGATCTTGATGGATAATTTGAATGTAAGTGAACAAAAGCTGGAGAAAGTCCTAGATATTTAGTTTCCCAAAACAAGAATTTCATGTCCATAGTTGCTGCAGTTTGAAAAATGAGTTTCATCAAGGCCTACAGTAACATGTATAGTAATATCCCAAAGTGGAATTGGATCCCTTAGAGGGGGACACAGGAGAAAAATTCCTCTCAAATATGCCTTAGAAAGCTTCAGAGATGCAAAAGGTGTTTGCTCTTCACTTATATGAAAAGATGAAATAGCTGCCACTTGGGCTTTTTTGGACTTTAATCTTGAAGTACCAAGAAATCCTGCATGAAAAAGCTTATAATTGATGGTAATAGAGCTGAAAAATGGTCTAGATCTTTGGCTGAAACCCAGATAGAGAATCTCTTCCATTTACTTCTGAAAACTTTCCTGGTGGAAGGCTTCTGAGATGATTGTAGGATATGAATGACAGTGGATGAAAGCCTGAAATTTCTGGCCATCACTGGAAGTTGAGAAACCAATCAGTCAGACTCAGGGATTTGGTGTCTCAGTGAGGCTTGCTGGACAGGTAAGAGATCAGATCTAGAAGAGGATCCAGCATCTAGGGTGGGTACACAGGTGAGACCACATAAGGGGAACCATATTTGTCAAGGCCAAAAAAAGGAGATGAGAATCACCTTTGCTTTTCACCAGGCTGCTTTCTTCAGAAATTTGGTTATCAGTGGAGTTGGGCGGTAAGTGTAGAGGAGGCTGGGGGCAAGTGTGGACCAAAGCGTCCCATGAGGACTGCCCATCTCAATGAAATTAAGGCAAAGTAACTGCTGCTGTTGGTGTTAGAGGGGTTGTAAACAGGTTGCAGCAAGGCTAGCCCCAGCTGCTAAAGATCATGGAAGCCACTGTCTAACTGGAGACTACTCTTGTGGCAGAAGAATCAATCTGCATAACTTGTCCGGTAAAACAGTAGATTTTCCTGGGATATGCATTGCAATTATTAAGTGCTGGGAAGACATTAGCCACTGCCAAACACTCATGGCCACCAGACATAAAGAGTATGAGGGGGTTCTTCTTTGTTTTGTTGATGTCCCGGACTATCGACATACTGTCTGTCTGTGTAGTGATCACACCCATGGGGAGGGAGTCCTAGAAGGCTTGCAGTGCTAGGAGGACTGCTCTTATCTTAACTACATTGATGTGAAGATTGACCTCTGTTAGATATCAGATGCCTTGGACAGTCTTCCCTTTGAAATGCCCCCTCCCCCACCCTAGGAAGAATGCATTTATGGTCATCATGGCTCCTGCAGGAGGAAGAATGAAAGAATCCGTTCTAAAGAAACCAGTAGCAAATTTATCCACTATTGAATATGTTGTCTGGAAATCCCCATGAGTTCAACAGTAAAAAGTGTATCAGATGTTGAAGAATGGACCACTGGACTGAGAGTTCACTGTAACACCCTTTTTTAATTTCTCCAAGTCTTTTCAGTTTCTAATTCCATGATGGGAATGGACCCCATTTCTTAGTCAAAGTACGATTAAAGTTCATGAAATTAGTATTGTTTCAATCTTTGTCAGCCAGTGGTGCTCTTTGCAGCACCGGCAATGTGCCAGTAATGACTCCTGCAGTTCATATGGAGTTACATGTATTGGCAACATATCTAAATACGATTGTAAATTCTTTTCTATATGACCCATTGCTCCTACTACGTTTAGAACTGTCTGGGTATCTTTATTCCACATTGCTCTCATTTCTGCCTGCAGATCCTGATATTTTATGACTTTGTGTCTCTCTGTATGCAAGACACTGTAGTCACTGGGTGTGACAATTTCAATGACCAATGCTACTTTTGTCTTCATTTCTTGGACCACTATATCTGGTTTTCTAGCATCTATCTTTTGAACTGTTGGTAATGGATGATCCCATGTGATGCAGACTTCTTCATTTTCTATAATGCTTTGTGGCTCATGTTTCCAGTGTTTTTCAGCCACTTCAATACCATAATGTTTGCACAATCTGCAGTGAAACAGTCTTGCCACGTTATTATGCCTTTCAGTAGACAGTCCTTCTGCCATTAGTATGTCACAGCCAGCAACGAGGTCTGCAACTGTTTCCAATTTGGTTTTACAAAACCTACATTTGTCTGTTTCTCCCACATGTTCAATGGACTTTGTACACCAACGTGTATGCAGTCCACTATCTTGGGCCACCAATATTAACCTTTCATCTCTTGGTTTGAATTCACTTCTCCTTAACCATTCCTGTGTTTGTTCCTGATCAACATGAGGTTCTTCCAGAAGTTTTCTATAGTTGCAACTATATTTATGCTTTTTACACATTTCTTGCCTTCTCATCTGATCCTTCACCTTATATTCTTTCTTTTGTTTTTTTGGCACATTCATTTGCTGCCTAATTTTTATCTACTTCTGGTTTGATTTCCATTCCTGCTTGACGCCGATAAACTTCTGCTAGATTAAACAGAGAAGTCATCTTAGATTTATTCTCCTCATGTTTCAAAACTTTCATTATGTTTGGGTCTTGTGAGGTCAGCAGATATGTGTGGAGTCCCACAATTGCAGATCTATACATATAATCAATTTCAAGGAGGCCCATCTCTCCTTCGGAACGGGGAATATATAATCTTGGTATGCAATGATTTTTATAAATCATTTGGTGAGTATGAAGCATCCTTCTTGTTTTCTATCTAATCTATCCAACACATTTTGGGGCCAGTCAGTTACTCCAAAACTGTAAGTTAGGACAGGAAGAGCAAATTGGTTTATAGTTTGGATCTTGTTCCTAGATGTCAGTGCTGTTTTCAGGATTAATTTAAGTCTTCTGAAGTATTCCATACTAAGTTTTATTCACATTTGTTCGTGTTTTATTGCCGACCCTTCATCTTAGTCTTCCTAGTGGATGTTCTGATGATGGACTTGATAGGAGAACCAGTTTCTTGGTCTCAACAGTCATCTGATTTAGTTCAATCTTGACCTCTCACCTATAGCTATCTGAATCCACTATGGCCAAATAAAGGTATTTATGAAACAAACAATAGATTACTTTTATCCCTTTGATGGACCACTGCTTACAAGACAGAGTCACATGTTGTAACCTATAATATAGCTTTAACTGATGACTTGGATTTACACATGTGATGTCCCAGGTGCTGCATGACTCTTCATTTGATCTTGAGCTCACTGAGATGCAATGGGTGGTATGATTATTAAAATACAAATGGTTCTAGAATTAACTGTTGACAAATGGTTCTAGAATTAACTGTTGACAAATGGTTCTAGAATTAACTGTTGACAAATGGTTCTAGAATTACCTGTTGAAAGGTAAGCTTATTTTGGATAATTGTTATGTAGCATATAAAATGAGGATATAAAAATGAAGGCAACTTTTTGTTTTGTTCAGTGACCTAGCTATCTGCTACATTAAATCATATGAAAATAACTTTTCATGTGATTGTGAAGCTTTTTACTTTTTTTTGTCACACTGAGGTAGCTCCACATGTTTTGTGGATAGGGTTACCAAGACTAACTATCTAAACTAACTACAGGGTATGCGCAAACACAGTGGGTAACAATGCAACAAAGCACCGGTAAAAGATATGCTTTAATGACAAGCTAAAAATGGTTTTGCAAAAAACGCTTCTTCAGGTCAAACATTCATGAACTAAACATCAAACTTTTAAAAGTTTAAAACAGTCAGATAATGCAATGAAATCATCTCTTACACAAGGAACTTTGTAAAAATTTAAAGAGACAGTACTTTGTATGAACAAATGTCAAAATAAATAAAAAATAAAAATGAACCAAATAATGCTTACAGTCAGATAGCACTCCTTTCCTAAACATAATAACTAGATTTTATACCCAAGGTAAAGCAGTTAAATACTTAAATTAAATTCAGACATTATGTGCAGAGATATGTTTGAAAACATGATCAGTGACACTGGCCACATGTCTGGATTTAAGAGTGCGGCAAGCATGGTTCATCAGTTTTACAAAAAGTGCATCAATTTCTAATCGTAACTGTCCTCAATAGTTTGAAAAAAGTCATTCATTGATTCTATAGAATTGTGATTTACTTTCAAGGTGATTAACCACCAAGGATGCAGGAGCTCCAGGTGACAATGCCCATATGTCAGCATCTTCAGTAGCCCTCAAGGTGTAATATCCAGAGCAAGGTATTCAACAAAACTGAAGCATTGCCGATGTAGTTTCTTGTATGAAAACAATTGATTCTCCAGGTTAAGAAGTTTAAATTTGATGTCCTTCAAATTATTTTTTGAACATATTAGGGGTGGTGACTGTGTATTGGAAACTAAGAATGTAGAATATTGATGGATTAGTCTACTCCATGCTGATATTTTTCCTGGTTTAAATGAATTTATAAGCATAAAACTGGTGTTAAAGGCAAGACAGTATGGACGTTAATTGTCATTAATTGGATTTTTATATACATATCTCTTTTTTATACATATCTCTGCATATAATGTCTGAATTTTATTTAAGTATTTAACTGCTTTACCTTATGCATTAAAATTTAGTTATTATTTTTAAGAAAGGAGTGCTATCTGACTGTAAGGATTATTTGGTTCATAGCAAGTGCTGTCTCTTTAAAATTTTGCAAAGTTTCTTGTGTAATGGATGATTTCATTGTATTATATGGCTGTTTTAAACTTTTAAAAGTTTGATGTTTAGTTCATGAATGTTTGTCCTAAAGAAGGATTTTTTGCAAAAGCATTTTTAGCTTGTCATTAAAGCATATCTTTTACTGGTGCTTTGTTGCATTATTACCCACTGTGTTTGCGCACACCCTGTAGTTAGTTTTGATATTTGTTTCTAGTTGTGGTTACTACACTGAATTCATCAACTAGAACAATTTTGTTTTGGTGTCACCAAGAATAAACAACGACTAAACAATCTCACTGGTATGTGTCTACAAATAAACCTCTAAGCACAAGAAATCTGGACAAAACTAAAACTAACAGATGGAGAAAGGCCCAAAATCAGGGACAGATTTTTAAATACTGCTCTTATAAACTTCTTCTCTCTGATTAGGTCAACAAATATCTCATTGTTTCCCCCTCTGTCACAGTTTCTTCACTGTCTCTCTCCACATCTCTCCAAAACTAATACTCATTATAACAGTCTACGTAGCCCCGACATTTCTCACTTTCCTAATTACTTTAATTCTCAGACTTAAATGTAACAATACTTTCATAGTTGCTCTAATATTATTGTATCATTCTATATTTCATTATCTACCACCTTCCCCCTGTCTAATATTCTATATTTATCTGCATCTTCTTTTTTTTTCAGTGTTTTAATTTCTATAAATCATAGGTGCTATTGCACTCCCTCCTGCAGTGTTATATCTCTCTTTGCTGTATACGTCTCTGTGTCTGTTTCTAATACATGTTCAACATTGTATATATTTATGCAACCTATGTACACGCTTTGTTTCTAAATGATATTTATGTAAGCTACTGTAACTTTTTTTCTCTCATGTAAGTACCCCTACTTACATGTTATATTCCTTCTGATGTCATGTAACTGTATTTTGTTTGTATGTTAAGCCTGGCGTTAAATGTGGAGCTGTTCTCCCTAGGCTTGCAAATACATTTCATTATTTGGTGACTTTAGTCCTCAATGAATTGCCAGAAAACCGCAATTTTTATGAAGAACAGCTCAAATATATGAGGCAAATCTTTGGGCATTCTGTGAAAATTTGGGCTGTTGGGGGGTATAGGGTGTGCTGCATCAGTGATACATTGCAGCTATCCACTTACAGAATATTCTGACTTTTAGATTGAGTTTAAATATATCATACTTAAGGAAGCACAGAAGTAGTTTAGTTTCTATATCCTACACGCTGGAGATTGGGTCTTGAACCTGCAATCTTAGTTAAATTTTGCTTTGAATCTCTAAGTCCTGTTATCTACCAAACTGATCATCTTCAAGGATGGTAGGGGCCTTACATTTATACTAAAAAGGCATGAATTTTATCCATTTTCAAAAAAGCTTTCTCAGCCTGTGTAATTTGGCTGCTTACTGCCCTTTCTCTGGTCATTGCTTTATGCTCAGTGTTATTGTTCATAAAGCAATGACTATTGATAAAGCAGTGTTTGCACAAATCAGCTTTTATTTAACATGCCACTATGTCCTGGGTGCATGGTAACCTGCTTTTAGATCAAAGCATAGCATAGGTGGTGAATGGTCAGTGGTAATATGTGTTCCTGGCACTCACTTTCTGATCTCTTGCCAGATTTTGACACTGTGAATCCTGGAATCTTGATTTAGTGCCTCTTATCTTAGTGTGGATTAACCAATGCTGGGCTTCTTTGGTTTGTTTCCTACCTCATAAGTCTAACTTACTGAGTGTTTCTGTTAAGGATTTCTCCAGGCGCCATGTGTATATGAACTTCAATGGTTCAAAAAGGTGAGTGTAAGCACGTTGAGTTACACCTGTCCTTTTCTAAGAAGCCTTTGCTACATTTTACTAGCCTTGGAGATGATCTGGACTCCAGCCTTGACTGTACTGTACTTAGTCATCTGGAATTGCAGTCAACACAAGGTGGATGTTTGTTTCATCCCTCCCCTCCCTTCCCTTTCCTCGTCTTCCCTCATTCGCTTTCCTTTTTCTTCTCACTCTTATTTTTCGTGGAAGAAAATAGATTGGAATTTGTCGTTCTTGTGCATAATTTGGGTGCCATTCTTTAAGAGCGGCTACGATGTAATGAATAGGAATTAGCTCTTGTCAAGATGTCATAATTCTTTTTTAAATATTAACTAGATCAAAAAACTAGTTTCTGTCATTAGCCTTAGTGAAATTGGTTCTGGAGTAGTGTATTCCTTTCTTGACTATTGTAATGCTTTATACCTAATACCTTGGGCTGACAGAGAGTTCCTGGTATGAGTTTATCAGGTGCATAATTTTCTAGCTAGGCTTTCATCTGGTGTCTCCTGTTCCAAGACTATAACTCCTGAACTGTGTGATTTTCGCAGACTGCAAGCCATGGACATATCTGTCTTTAAGGTCCTAATATTGACCTTTCAAGCCCAATGAGACCGTAATGGAGGTCATCAGCTCAGGTGCAGCTAGTTGTTGCAGGGATTCAGCATGACAATTTTGGAAGGCTTCTCTTTGCTTATTTTGTTCCAGTCTTGTTAAATCAACTCCCTTCCCTGTTGTAGGGCAGCAATTCCAAAACCTCCTTCTGGAGAACCCTAAAATGTCATCCATTTAATAGAGTCAATTTAAACCCAATAAGATATTCTGCTTTTATTTTTCAAACACATTTTGTATTATGCATTGTTTTAACTACACCAAGTTATTGAACTGCCTTTCTGAAACATGTTTTTTGCATTTTGATTTAATTTGCATAGTACTTAGGTATAGGCACTCATATAAATAAGCAAACAAGTCAATGTCTTACAGCCCACTGTACATAAGAACAGAGAAAGTTTAATTTTTTCTTATTTGTATGGAGATTGTATTTAGCTGCTTAATATAACTAACTAAATAAAGAAATTAGTGAATGACGTATGTGCGTGGTTGCTTAATGAAGGTGGAACTGGGAATTACAACATCATGCACATGTGCAGTGAATGTGCCACTCCTCAGCTGTCTGGGTGTCGGCACCATGGCTGAAATGGTTGATAAGTGACTCACATTGCTTAAGGCACTGTTCAGACTGCACTGTGAAGGAAAAACAGGTCTAGCTGGCACTAGGGATAGGATGATATAAAACAAATGAGATGCCGAATGCACAAACATGATATCAATCTTTCTTGACTGAAAGAGCAGTTCTTCTAAAGACATGCTCTGTGGAACCTAGTCAGACTTTCCCGATCAACAAATGTTAAATAAATAAATAAAAAAAATTAAATTCTAACCAATACTACAGTTTTGGCTACAAATCATTGAACCTGTTGTTTGTTTGTTTGTTTGTCTGTTTTTTGGTAGAAGAAGCTTCCCACAATTCTGCTGGTAGGGACCATATTATTTCCAACAAATATAATCATCTTTAAGGTCAAAGCATGCTCTTCATACAAAAAATAAACAGGACTGCTTTGGCTTTGAAGGGGAAAAGCCATTTCACCTCTTTTAGAAAAATGAGCCCTTTCCGCCAATTTGTTTAACGTCTGTTATAGTATCTTTATAGTTTTGCTGAAATGTGATGCCCGCATAATAACATTTGATATACTGGATGTACACCCCCTTACCTTATATGCAATATCTGCCTTTTTGCCAAGTGGCAACTCTTGCCATATAGCTATATGTGAAGCATGTTTGGTATAATTTGCTTTCAGTATTCCTACCTTCTGCCCATCAACTACTTTGGTGAGCGGCTCCATGTTTTGAATAGTAAAATCTCAGTGATGGCTGTTTCAGTTCATATTTACTACTGAGGTGATGAAGTCTGAACAAGATGGATTCTATAGATATCAGCTTCATTACTACAAACTATGCTACTATATTGTGGAATACAGTAAGTCCTTTAATCTGACCAGAGCTCCATGGTCAGAAACTGTGTCAAGTGGTCTTTCTTTGTTCTAGTAAACAGTCAAACATGGTCAACCACATTTTTTATGCATTCCTGATGTGAAAACATAAATAATCTGAAAACTGATATACTTCAGAAACATAGACTAGTTGCAGTTTTAGTGTGAATACCTGCATTACATTTAAGATGGTTTGTAAACTTAATTATAGGCCAGTATGGAATTTTAGACATGCACTCAGTTGTCAGACACAACAAGGATTCAGTGAACATGAATAGAAAGCTCTCAGACAAAGAAGAAATGAAAAGACAAACACACTAAAGTAGACTCACAAACCCAGAGCAGCTATGTGGAAACAGTTTCTGACACTCAAGGAAACAATGAACATTTAAAAGAAATAAGGGTACACTGTCCATCTAATATTTTAACAACAATGTCCATCTAATATTTTAACAATCTTTTCAAAACTTAATTATATGTAATGTTGGCCTTTATAGTACTAATTGCAAAAAAGCCCCAGCCAAGCTAGTGTCTTCACTGTGTAATACCTTAAAACTCCTGTAGTAGAGGCCCATGAGATATATGCAAATGACCCCTTAAACACATACTACTGTCTCAGTTGCTTGGCTTTTGAATACACATTACTTTTCACTTTTTTAAGTCTTTATGGTGCAGTCAGACCTTGGCTTTATTGGGCTGGGGGGGGGGGGTTAGCATAATGGATAAGGTGATTACCTCACAGACTCAAGGTGCAGGGTTTGATTCGCATTTTTGACGGAAATTGGTTAAGCTTAAATGGTCAACACAGCAGCTAGCCTAGTACTAACCTATGAACCTATGAATGTATCATAAAGATTTAAAAAGTAAAACACCATGGACATTCATACACCATGTAGCTGAAATACTAGTATATCCTTAAAGGGTCATTTGCATAAATGCCATGGGTTTCCACTACAGGACGTTTAAGGTATTACAGAATGAAGACTGTAGCTTAGCCTTGACCTTCTTGTAGTTTTTACTAAATACTTTGCTGATCTTTTTGCCCTTTGGTTTTTACCTTTAGAGTACTAGATACAAAGATGATGTGTGTAAGGCAAGGTGAAACTGACCCGTAGTGTGTGTCCCGTAGCCTCACAGCCTGTTAGTGTGAAAGTGGCAGTCATCCAGTTTCAGAGTTGCTGATTCCTGGGCTTTGGTTGTAGTTCCTGTGTACTGTTTCCTTGCCTTATTTGGGGGAAGGGAAGCTACCTTGCTTTCCTGCTTTACTAGTTTAGTCCAGTTTCAGAGTTGCTGATTCCTGGGCTTTGGTTGTAGTTCCTGTGTACTGTTTCCTTGCCTTATTTGGGGGAAGGGAAGCTACCTTGCTTACCAGTGGGAGTGGGAAGCATTGAGCTGCCTTTTGTCCAGTTTTGTGAGGTTTCAGCCAGTAACTAGTAGTTTATTGGTCGTTTTGGGCCAGTTACTAGCTTTTTCCAGCCCCCTGGTATAAAACTTTCAGCTTGTACCTACTCAGCACAGACTCCACGTGGGCCAGCAGAGTAATCCAGGCTGCAGAGAGCTGAATAAGCGACTTTTCTTGATACTAAGTATAAGTTTTGTTGCTTTCCACATCTGAATACCTAGCAACTGTATTTCGCCTGCCTTTCTGTTACATTGAAGCTGTTTTTACTGCAATTAACTTAATATTGCACTTGGAATCCTTGTTTGTTACTATTTGACTGTATTTGTAGCAAATTCTTCTGTGTAAGCTGTAGTAGCTGATTCATAGCATTTATAAGTGTTTGCTGTACCTGTTTCTGCCTGTTTTGTGAAAAAAAAAGGAAAAAAAAGTCAAAAATATCTCTTGTTTTTCCTGCTTTACTAGTTTAGTCCAGTTTCAGAGTTGCTGATTCCTGGGCTTTGGTTGTAGTTCCTGTGTACTGTTTCCTTGCCTTATTTGGGGAAGGAAGCTACCTTGCTTTCCTGCTTTACTAGTTTAGTCCAGTTTCAGAGTTGCTGATTCCTGGGCTTTGGTTGTAGTTCCTGTGTACTGTTTCCTTGCCTTATTTGGGGGAAGGGAGGCTACCTTGCTTACCAGTGGGAGTGGGAAGCATTGAGCTGCCTTTTGTCCAGTTTTGTGAGGTTTCAGCCAGTAACTAGTAGTTTATTGGTCGTTTTGGGCCAGTTTCTAGCTTTTTCCAGCCCCCTGGTATAAAACGCGCTAAACGCTAGCCTTGATTTAGAGCGATTTAGCACGGAGCTGCCACTGTTGCACACTAGGGCAGTGCCGGTTAAGCAGGTTTAAACTATTCGGGCTACCTAAAGTCCACTCTTCAAATTTTCCCTTAAAACTACCTTCCTCGAACTATACTACTGATCAAATCAGCGTATCCTATAACTAAAAGATCAACTCTACTTGACTCCAAGTAGACTATTCTCTATCTATTAAACCTAGCACTTGCTCCTACAGTACTTATTACCTTGATACGGCACTCTTGTCATAGATAGTACCCCAAAAAGGCAACCCCCCATTTCTCGGTCACCCACGTCCCCGGAATCTTTTTAAAGTTTTTCGTCTACCCTTCTAGCATGTCGAGGGATCAGTTGCTAGTGTCCTCTCCTGCTCAGCTGGTGATCCTGGGAATATTGAGGCAATGTTTCAATTGCCTCATGTACACAGACAACCCTTTCCTCCTCCCACAAAACACAAATACATGCGAGAGATGCAACTATACGGCCAAACTGGAGGCTGAGCTCTCTCAACATAGGACTGGCAAGACTAGTCAGGAGGAGAAGGTTACCACACACACTATAGACCCAGTCTCACATAGTACCATTACAACCTCAAATCATACACATAAACACACAAAGACATACTCGGAGGCTCTGATCAAAAATCTACCAAAACAGCAGAGGCCACCAAATCAGACACCCAAACAACCACCACCTCAGAACACAACACCGCAACACATAGACCTCACAGTCAGAGTGTCAAACAGTCACAGCCCTTAAGGCCAAACACAATGCCAGACACACTAGTCATTGGTGACTCCATAGTCAGACACACTGATGTCCCGCTCACCAGACTGAGTAAGGAGAAGGTCACAGTAAGCTGCCTGTCGGGCGCTAGAATCCGCCACATAACGCAAGCACTCAGGTCTCTCAACAGCAGGTACAAATATGACTCAGTCATTGTCCACGCTGGTGTAAACGACCTGAGACGCACCTCCTGACTACATGAAAGAGACATTGAGGAGCTCTCTGATTATGTAGCCCAGGCAGGTATGACCCTGACCTTGAGCAGTATCCTACCTTCACCAAGAATGATGCCACAATACAGAGATAAGATGATCAGCTTTAACAATTGGCTTAAACACTGGTGTCATTCAAAGGGGATCCAGTATCTGTCTTCCTGGGATGACATGCTGGACAAGCCACGCTGCTTCGCAAGGGACGGCTTGCACCTGTCACCCTGGGATTCCGGATATTGGCAAAGGGGCTTGCCACCCCCATAGTGCCTTTTTTAGGCAAGGCTCAAATTCTAAACCTACCACCCTAGAACACAAAAAAGGAAAAAAACTAAGGGTAATGCTGCTCAATGCCAGAAGTCTAAATCTCAAAATGCACGCACTCGAGGCCCTTCTCAGTATGGAGAACATCGATGTCTGTGCTGTGACAGAAACCTGGTTCAAGGCTCCTGAGAGCACCCCAGCTATCAGGTTTTACCTCATATCATGCGTCCGGCCCCAAAATCCGGACAATACCAAGAAAGGAGGGTATCCATATTCATCAAGGACACCCACACCTCAAGACTGGTGGCAATGCACGATGCATCGGAGACCATCCAGGTGCAATTAACCATAGGCAAGACTGCTCTGCAAATTGTAGCATGTTACAGGCCACCCTCACAAACTCAGGAAACTCACATGGCCTTCCTGAAAACACTAGAGGGGATAAATGTATCACCAAACACCATCATACTAGGTGACTTCAATTACCCTAATATAGACTGGGAACACTACTCAAGCCCAAACACCCTAGCCCAAAAGTTCCTGGAATTCATAAACTCAAATGCCATGGAACAACTAGTCACCATCCCCACAAGAGGAGATAACATACTTGATCTCATCATCACGAACATGGGAGCACAATGTTCAACACCGAAGTATACCCCTCACTGGTGAGATCAGATCACAAACTAATCTCGCTGGAGGTCCTCATCCCACCCCACCTGAAATAAAAAGACCACAGTAAAGAACTTCTCAAAAGCCGACTTCACACTTCTAAAGACTAGTGTGGTCTCCTTTCAGGCCCCGAGCCGGGAAAACAATACTCAAGCCGCTGAATCACTTACAAATGCCTTCTACCAGCACCTGCAGGACTGCATGGATAAGGCAATCCCAAGCAAAACAAAGACTCTTTGTACCAAAGGCAAGCGTCCAGTCTGGTGGACCCCAGCCATAAACAAACTCTACAACAAAAGGAGGAAGCTACTACAAGATAGAGCAAAATCCTTAAAAGGTAAGACACCCTTGATCACTATAAGTAAAAACTAAGAGCTCTCATAAAATCATCCAAAGCAAATTTCGAGAGAAAAATAGCTAAAGACTCAAAAGACAATCATAAGGCCTTCTTTAGCTATGTTAGAAACCTAGGAGGAAACTCCCAGATATGCTCAGAACTAGTTCAAAATGATGTGAAGATTACTGATCCTACAGACATTGCCAACATACTGGCTGACAGGTTCAGTGCAAACTTCTCCCCTCCCCAAAAGGAGAGATATCTATACCAAATGAGTGCAGCCCCCAAACATCTCCAGCCCAAGTGAGAACTGCTCTCTCCAAAGCAAAAACACAGCATCCATGGGACCCGATGGTGTCCCCGGCTGTGTGCTCCACGAACTCAATGAGGAATTAAACCCACAGCTAGGACAGCTGTTTAATCAAAGTCTTACCTCTGGATACGCACCCAGGAGTGGCGCACTGCAACTGTGGTCCCACTTCACAAAGGCGGTGCCTCCACAGACCCTGGAAATTACCGCCCATTAGCTTGACAAGCCTTATCTGCAAAGCCATGGAGAGGATCATAATGGACCTCATAAATAAAGACATAGGGAATTTGCAGACTTTGGATCCAACCCAGTTTGGCTTTGTCAAAGGCAGATCATGCCTTTTAAACTTGGTTGACTTTTTCAAACAGTCACCAAAGCCATTGATGAGGAAAGGCAGTCCATACAGCCTACCTCGATCTGGCTAAGGCCTTCGATACAATACCCCACTCGGGTATCATTGAAAAACTCATCAGCTTAAATGTTAACCCATACATCACAAGATGGGTTGCAAACTGGCTGAGTGACAGAACCCACAGGGTCAGAGTTGCTGGCGCCATGTCAGACTCAAAGCCTATCACAAGTGGTGTCCCACAGAGCTCAGTCCTGGGCCCACTCTTGTTTGGCATCTACTTTTCCAAGTACAAGCAAACACAGGAGGGTTATGGCTGACAAAGTTTGCAGATGACTGCAAACTGGGCCATAGTAGAAAACACATCTGACACAGATATCCTTCAGAAGGGTCTCACAGAAACGGATAACTGGTGCCAGAGCCACGGCCTAAAGTTAAATGCCAAAAATGCATAGTCATACCCTTCGGGAAAAACAAGGTTACCCCTAGCTACCAAATAGGTGGCAATCCACTGAGCACAGAAGAAGTTATCAGGGACCTGGGGACCCAGGTTGATAGTAGTCTGTCATTCGACACCCATGTAGCTAAAGTAGTTAGGAAGTCCTTCTACATTGCCCACCTTATCATGAAGGGATTCTCATCTAGATCAAGGGAGGTCATAGTCTCCCTTTACTCATCACTCATCAGACCAATGATTGAGTACAATGCCCCATTCGAATGTATCTGACCCGACACTTGCAGCAGCTGGAGAGGCCACAAAAGTTCCTCACCAAAAGGATAAAGGGTCTCAAAAATCTGTCCTATGCTGCCCGACTGAAAGAACTCCAGCTCTATTCAGTCGCCACCGCTTGCTCAGAGGTGACCTTTGCCTAACATACAAGGCCATGTCAAACCCAGATTTGATGAATATGCTTCACCTCAAAAATCTAGATCCATCAGAGCCACAAGGGCGGAGACTTAAACCTCGACACGGCTATTAATAGGACGTGCTGGAGGGATAGATTCATCACCCAAAGACTCCCTATGCTGTGGAACAAAATCCCGGTACATGTGAGGCAGAGCACCTCGCTGGCCTTGTTCAAGAGAAATCTTGACCAATGGATGGGAGATCGCAGATATACCCCAGGAATTACCTCAGTGTCACTGCTCGACAGAGGCACAGCAAAATAATGGGTATAGTTCCCCATACTAAAGGGGTGGCGTAAGCCACAAAACAATGGGCTAGGCTTATAAATGCCCTCGGGCAGATAGCCTAGTATGAACCTATGAACCTATGAACCTATGAATCAATATCTGTTTAGATGACCACATTTGTTACGTAAATGCGCAGTTCTTGAAGGTTGGGGAATATACCATTGCCCTGATTTTGTGCAATTCAGAGTCAGTAAATATATATATATATATATATATATATATATATATATATATATATATATATATAAAAAATTAGCAGAGGTGTGGGGGCTTATCCCCCTGCAAAAAATGATGTTTTCTGTTGTTTTTATGTTATGAAATTTTGCATGTGCTGAGGGTGTTTCACTGCACATGTGTAGTAATGTGTTCATGCCCATGTTTTCACCATCATGCTGTCAACATAATCTCATATATACATACATATATATATAAATATATATATATATATATATATATATATATATATATATATATATATATATATATACATACATATATATATACATACATACATACATACAAATAACAGCTGTTTGCAGTGAGGTGCAATAGTCTTCTAGCCTTAGGGAGTAAGGTGTCTCTCACCTTTAAGGACAAACATTTAAATACAAATAACAGATGTTTGCAGTGAGGTGCAATAGTTTTCCAGCCTTAGGGAGTAAGGTGTCTCTCATCTTTAAGGACAAACATTTAAATACAAATAACAGATATTTGCAGTGAGGTGCAATAGTTTTCCAGCCTTAGGGAGTAAGGTGTCTCTCACCTTAAGGACAAACATTTAAATACAAATAACAGATGTTTGCAGTGAGGTGCAATAGTTTTCCAGCCTTAGGGAGTAAGGTGTCTCTCACCTTTAAGGACAAACATTTAAATACAAATAACAGATGTTTGCAGTGAGGTGCAATAGTTTTCCAGCCTTAGGGAGTAAGGTGTCTCTCACCCTTAAGGACAAACATTTAAATACAAATAACAGATGTTTGCAGTGAGGTGCAATAGTTTTCCAGCCTTAGGGAGTAAGGTGTCTCTCACCTTTAAGGACAAACATTTAAATACAAATAACAGATGTTTGCAGTGAGGTGCAATAGTTTTCCAGCCTTAGGGAGTAAGGTGTCTCTCACCTTTAAGGACAAACATTTAAATACAAATAACAGATGTTTGCAGTGAGGTGCAATAGTTTTCCAGCCTTAGGGAGTAAGGTGTCTCTCACCTTTAAGGACAAACATTTAAATACAAATAACAGATGTTTGCAGTGAGGTGCAATAGTTTTCCAGCCTTAGGGAGTAAGGTGTCTCTCACCGTTAAGGAAAAACATTTAACCCCAGGGAAAGCTGGTGCTTCATGAGCATCAAAGTTGCTGACTGAGCCTCCTTAAAATCAGGAAAAAAAGAAGCAGAAACTGTTGCCAGTCTCAGCTGAGACTTTAAAATGACCAAGCACTTATAACTTGTTTAGAAATCATACTTCTTTATTGAAAAATAAAAGGTAGTAAACAGATGAGAGCTTCATCAGCTCTAACTCCAGTTTGCATGGCATGCAGTGTTTATGTGCTGTAAAATGTAATACATTGTCAGTTCACTCAAGTTGAGGTCAGACATATATCTACTGAGGTAATAAATGTATGCCATAGGCTGCTTGGCCAAGCTAAGCTAGGACAGGTCTTATTTGCTTATTGTTTCCCATTGGTAGCTTGTGTGTTGCGTTCCCATCCTATGTAGCTACTGCCTAATTCAGACACTTCATATAGCTATTGTCAGTGTCTATGCACATCCACAATTAAATTAGCTTATCTGTGATCACATAAGTAGATGTAATTTTCCATATTAAAATGGTCAATATGTCCTAACAAACACATGGCAACCAGTCTTGTTATAACCTTCAAGTATTACACTGTTGTAATGATAATTGCAGCTGGTCAGGACCATGCTGGGGACTATCTAGTCATCTCAGTGACTGGATGCACCTGCCTTATATCCTTTGCGTCAGGTAATGTGCCACTGTTTTCATGAAATAATACATTTAACTGAATAGTGATATATCAGTTACAAGTAGTGCGCTCAGAGTCATGTAAAGGCTCTGCATGTGGTAGATCTAAGGTAATATACAGCATTCTTTGTCTGTGGACTGAACAGGGCTAAATATGACTGACTCCTATACCATTAGGCCCTACATAATGACAAAACATGTAATCTGCCTATAACTGAGGCACGTATAGATTATTTCATAGACTGCTATTATAGAATTAGGAATAATTAGGTATCATACAAAGACAGATCCACTGCCAGGATTCATCCATACTGAAACTGTGCAGATGTTGCAGGTTGTAAAACTAATACAAGCTCAGCCTGTGGTACGAGGATAAACAAATATCTTTGTTGAAAAGAGACGTAATGTGTGAAGCCAGAGATAAATTATAGGAATTAATAAATCTATTCAGGAAGGGAAGGCGGCATAGCCTCAAGGTCCTTAACCTGAGCGTGGGGAGGTACATTTTGGGTGACTATGCTAATACCTATCTCTCTGTTTGTATATATCTATATTTATATCTATCTATCTATCTATCTATCTATCTATCTATCTATCTATCTATCTATCTATCTATGTGTGTATGTATATATATACACACACATATATATATATATATATATATATATATATATATATGTTCATAGGTTCATAGGTTCATACTAGGCTATCTGCCCTAGGGCATTTATAAGCCTAGCCAGAGTGTGTGTGGCTTTCACCACCCCTTAGGATGAGAATACCATACCCATTAGTTTGCTGTGCCTCTGTCCAGCAGTGATACAGAGATGATTCCCGGGGTAAACCTATGATCACCCATCCACTCGTCAAGATTTCTCTTGAATAGAGTCAGTGAGGGGCTCTGCCTCACATGGACTGGGATTCTGTTCCATAGTGTAGGGAGTCTCTGGGTGATGAATCTGTCCCTCCAGCACATCCTATTTATATCCGTGTTGAGGTTTAAGTCTCTTGCTCTTGTGGCTCTGGTGGATTTGGATTTTTTGAGGTGGAGCATGTCCATTAATTCCGGGTTGGACATGGCCTTGTATGTCAGGCACAGATCACCTCTGAGCAGACGGTATGCGACTGAATAGAGCTGGAGTTTCTTCAGTCGGGCATCGTATGACATATGTTTGAGCCCTTTATCCTTTTGGTGAGGAACTTTTGGGGTCTTTCCAATTGCTGCAGGTGTCGGGTAAGGTACATTCCGAATGGGGCGTTGTACTCAATCATTGGTCTGATAAGTGAAGAGTACAGGGGTACAATGACCTCTCCTGATCTGGATGTGAATCCCTTCATGATCAGGTGGGCAATGTAGAAGGTCTTCCTAACCACTTTGGCAATGTGAGTGTCAAAAGAGAGGTTACTGTCAACTTGGGTCCCCAGGTCCCTGATAACTTCTTCCGTGTTTAATGGATTACCACCTATGTGGTAATTAGGGGTTACCTTGTTTTTCCCAAAGGGTATGACTATATATTTTTTGGCATTTAGCCTAAGGCCATGGCTCTGGCACCAGTTATCCATTTCTATGAGACCTTTGTGGAGGATGTCTGTGTCTGATGGAGTGTCAATTATGGTGCCCAGTTTGCAGTCATCTGCAAATTTTGTCAGCCACAATCCCCCTATGTTTGCCTGCACTTCAGAAAAATAAATGCCGAACAAGAGGGGGCCCAGGACTGAGCCCTGTGGGACACCGCTCGTGACCGGCTTAGAGTCTGACATGGCACCAGCAACTCTAACCCTGTGTGTTCTGTCCTTGAGCCAGTTTGCAACTCATCTTGTGACATATGGGTTTACATCTAAGCTGGTGAGCTTTTCTATGATGCCCGAGTGGGGTATTGTGTCAACGCTTTGCTAGGTCAAGGTAGGCTGTGTGAACTGCCTTACCCTCATCAATGGCCTTAGTGACTGTTTCGAAAAAGTCGACCAAGTTCAAGAGGCAGGATCTGCCCTTGACAAAGCCAAATTGGGTAGGATCCAGTGTCTGTAGGTCCCCAATGTCTTTATTTATGAGTTCCATTATGATCCTCTCCATAGCTTTGCAGACAAGGCTCGTCAAGCTTATGGGGCGGTAATTTCCAGGGTCCGTAGAAGCACCGCCTTTGTGGAGTGGGACCACAGTTGCCGTACGCCATTCTTTGGGTACGTATCCTGTAGTAAGGCTAAGATTGAGAGCAGCCTTATGTGTGGGTTTAGTTCCTCATTGAGTTCATGTAGCACACAGCCGGGGACACCGTCCGGTCCCATTGATGCTGTGTTTTTTGCTTTAGAGAGAGCAGCTCTCACCTGGGCATCTGAGATGTTTGGGAGGCTAGACTCTGGTGGGTTAGATATTTCTCCTTTTGGGGGGGGAGGGAGGGGAGAAATTTGCACTGAACCTGTCTGCCAGTATGTTGGCAATGTCTGTGGGTTCAGTGATTTTTTTATCATTTTGGACTAATTCTGAGCATATCTGGGAGTTTCCACCCAGGTTTCTAACATAGCTAAAGAAGGCTTTATGATTGTCTTTTGTGTCATTAGCGATTTTTCTCTCAAAGTTGGCCTTGGATGATTTTATGAGTGATCGTAGTTTTTGCTAGTATTGATCAGAGATGCCTTCCCATTTAGGGATTTTGCTCTGTCATGTAGTAGCTTTCTCCTCTTGTTGTAGAGTTTGTTTATGGCTGGAGTCCACCAGACCGGGCGCCTGCCTTTGGTGGAAAGGGTCTTGATTTTATTAGGGATTGCTTGATCCATACATTCCTGGAGGTGCTCGTAGAAGGCATTTGTAAGGGTTTCAGCAGCGTGGGTTGTGGTTTCCACTGGCTCGGGGCCTTGAAGGATACCACTCCAGTCTTAAGAAGTGTGAAGTTTGCTTTTGAGAAGTTCTTTACTGTGGTCTTTTTGCTGGGGTGGGGTGGCATGTGGATCTCCAGTGAGATTAATTTATGGTCTGATCTCACCAATGAGGGATATACTTCCGGTGTGGAGCATTTTGTCCCCATGTTTGTGATGATCAGGTCTAGTATATTTTCTCCTCTTGTGGGAATGGTGACTAGTTGTTCCATAGCATTTGAGTTTATGAACTCAAGGAACCTTTGGGCTAGGGTGTTGGGGCTTGAGTAATGTTCCCAGTCTATGTTTGGGTAGTTGAAGTCACCCAATATGATGGTGTTTGGAGAGACATTTATACTCTCCAGTGTCTTCAGGAAGGCTGTGTGGGTTTCCTGAATTTGAGAAGGTGGTCTGTAGCATGTTACAAACTGTAGGGCAGTTTTACCTATGGTTAATTGCACCTGGAGGGTCTCCGATGCTTCGTGCGTTGCCACTAACCTGGAGGTGTGGGTATCCTTTATGAATATGGATACTCCCCCTCCTTTTGTGGTTCGGTCTGGATTTTGGGGCCGGAACGCATGATATGAGGTATAACCTGATAGTGCTGGGGTGCTCTCAGGAGCCTTGAACCAGGTTTCAGTCACAGCACAAACATCGATGTTCTCCATACTGAGGAGGGCTTCGAGGGCGTGCATCTTGAGGTTTAGACTTCTGGCATTAAGTAGTATTACCCTTAGTTTTTCTCCATTTTTGTTTTCTAGGGCGGTAGGTTTATCATTTGAGCCTTGCCTAAAAAAGGCACTATGGGGGTGGCAAGAGCCTTTGCCAATATCTGGAAGCCCAGGGGTGACAGGTGCAAGCCATCCCTTGCGAAGCAGCGTGGCTTGTCAAGCATGTCATCCCAGGCAGACAGACATTGGATCCCCTTAGAATGACACCAGTAATTAAGCCAATTATTAAAGCTGATCATTTTGTCTCTGTATTGTGGCATCATTCTTGGTGAGGGTAGGATACTGCTCAGGGTCAGGGTCATACCGGCCTGGGCTACATAATCTGAGAGGTCCTCTATGTCTCTTTTCATGTAGTCCAGGGAGGTACGTCTCAGGTCGTTCACACCGGCATGGACAATGACTGAGTCATACTTGTACTTGCTGTGGAGTGACCTGAGTGCTTGTGTTATGTGGCGGATTCTAGCGCCTGACAGGCAGCTAACTGTTATCTTCTCCTTGTTCAGTCTGGTGAGTGGGACGTCAGTGTGTCTGACTATGGAGTCACCTATAACAAGTGTGTCTGGCATTGTGTTTGGCCTTAAGGGCTGTGACTGTTTAGCACACTGACTTTGAGAACTATGTGTTGCATGTCTTATGTCTTGAGGTGGCAGTTGCTTGGGTGTCTGCTTTGGAGGCCTCTGTAGTTTTGGTAGATTTTTGATCAGTGCCTCCGAGTATGTCTTTGTGTGTTTATGTGTTTGTTTTGCAGTTGTGATAGTTCTATGTGAAACTGGGTTTGTGATGTGCGTGGTTTCCTTCTCCTCCTGTCTGGTCTTGCCAGTCCTGAGTTGAGAGAGCTCAGCCTCCAGTTTGGCTATATAGTTGCATCTCTCACATGTATTTGTGTTTTGTGGGAGAAGGAGTGGGTTGTCTGTGTACATGAGGCAATTGTAACATTGCCTCAAGATGCCCAGATTCACCAGCTGAACAGGAGAGGATGCTAGCAACTGACCCTTCGACATGCTAGAAAAAGTGAAAAAGTTTGCTGTGTAACTGAGTCAGAAGGGACCTATAGGGAAATGGGTACTCAAGGGGATTCTAGGCTAATGTAGTACTTTGTTTAGTATACAAGTACTTTACCTATATAAAAATGCTTTAGGAGCAAGTGCTGAGCTATTGAGATAGAGAATAGACTGTTTAGATTGCAAGTAGAGAAGTTCTAAGGGAAAAATTGAAGAGCAGACTTTATGGAGCCAGAAATAGTTTAACCTTGTTTAACCGGCGCTGCCCGATGGTGCTCTATGGGCAACTCCGAGCTAAATCACGCAAAAGCGCGCTAAAGCGGGCTTTATAGCAGGGGGTTGAAAAGACCTAGGAATTGACCCAAAATGGCCAATAGACTACAAGTTTCTGGCTGGAACCACTGCTCTAGGGACAAATAGGCTGCTCAGTGCTCCCCACTCCCACTGGTGAACAAAGAAGCTTCCCTTTATCCAAATAAGGATATGGAATAGCACAGGAACCAAGCCAAAGCCCAGAGATCAGCAAACTCTGAAGACTAGACTATTCTAGTTCAGTAAGGCGGGAAAACAAGATTTTTTTTTTTTGCAGAAAACAGAGGAAAAACAGACAGTAAATGCTATAAATGCTTTTAAATGGCTAGCGTACTTGAGTGTGTTAGCCTACAGGTAAAATTAAGCAACAAACAACTTTTTAAAAGTGCAAAACAGTTAATCAACACAAAAACAGTTTAAATAGAATGCAGAGCTGTATAAACAGGTGAAAATGCAGTCGCTAAGCAGTAAATAATCAAAAAGCCAGAAAAAAATACTTAAATTAGGAAAAAGTCACTCTTTTGCTCTCTGCTGCTTGTAGAACTCTGCAGGACACCACGAGGAGCTGTGCTGAGTTGAATACAAGAAAAAAGCGCTAAAGCGGGCCTTATTACAGGGGGCTGAAAAGAGCTAGGAATTGACCCAAAATGGCCAATAGACTACAAGTTTCTGGCTGGAACCACTCCTCTAGGGACAAACAGGCCACTCAGTGATCCCCACTCCCACTGGTCAACAAAGACGCTTCCTTTTATCCAAATAAGGATATGGAATAGCACAGGAACCAAGACAAAGCCCAGAGGTCAGCAAACTCTGAAGACTGGACTATTCTAGTTCAGTAAGGCGGGAAAACAAGATTTTTTTTTTTTTTGTTTTGTTTTTTTCTTTTTTGCAGAAAACAGAAGAAAAACAGACAGTAAATGCTATAAATGCTTTTAAACGGCTAGCGCACTTGAGTGTGTTAGCCTACAAGTAAAATTAAGCAACAAATAACTTTTTAAAAGTGCAAAACAGTTAATCAACACAAAAACAGTTTAAATAGAATGCAGAGCTGTATAAACAGGCAAAAAAGCAGTCGCTAAGCAGTAAATAATCAAAAAGCCAGAAAAAAATACTTAAATCAGGAAAAAGTCACTCTTTTGCTCTCTGCTGCTTGTAGAACTCTGCAGTACACCACGAGGAGCTGTGCTGAGTTGAATACAAGCGAAAAGCTAAAGCGGGCTTTATTACAGGGGGCTGAAAAGAGCTAGGAATTGACCCAAAATGGCCAATAGACTACAAGTTTCTGGCTGGAACCACTCCTCTAGGGACAAATAGGCCGCTCAGTGCTCCCCACTCCCACTGGTGAACAAAGACGCTTCCTTTTATCCAAATAAGGATATGGAATAGCACAGGAACCAAGACAAAGCCCAGAGATCAGCAAACTCTGAAGACTGGACTATTCTAGTTCAGTAAGGCGGGAAAACAAGATTTTTTTTTTTTTTTTTTTTTTTTGCAGAAAACAGAGGAAAAACAGACAGTAAATGCTATAAATGCTTTTACGGCTAGCGCACTTGAGTGTGTTCGCCTACAGGTAAAATTAAGCAACAACTAACTTTTTAAAAGTGCAAAACAGTTAATCAACACAAAAACAGTTTAAATAGAATGCAGAGCTGTATAAACAGGCTAAAATGCAGTCGCTAAGCAGTAAATAATCAAAAAGCCAGAAAAAAATACTTAAATCAGTTATAGCAAATACAGTTATAACAAATGCTCTGAAATATACTGTATATTTCCAAAATGTTTGAGAAGGACAGTCAGAACACAAGAAGGTTCAGGCGAAAGAGGAAAAAAAAAAGTTTTGTTTTACTTTTTGAAAGGGAAAAAGGAGGAACAGAAGGCCTTATCAAATGTTCTCTCTGTATTAAGCAGAATGAGCTAATGACACTAGACTGGGAGGTGTGTCACAGTAGGGGCGGGCAACTGCAAAGCCACCAAGTATAAGAGCAACACACCAACAGGGAGGGAGGGTAAGAGCAACACACCAACAGGGAGGGAGGGTGGGACAAAATAGCCTACAAGACAGCAAGCACTAGAGACAAATGAAAGTTTTTAAACAGATAAGGATTTGTGAAGATACTGAATAGACAAAGTGCTTTATATATATTAAATTGTAAAAACAGTAATCTGTAAAAATAATAAAAAAAAATCAAGATGATACTTATATTTTGTAGCTCAGTTGCAGTCACAACTTCTCTAGTCTGCACTGTGTGCAAAAGACAGAAACTTTTTTTTTTACACGAACACAAAAGAACCAGCCTCCACTAGCCAAGAGATAATTACACAGAGGAGATGTTTCAGTTTACACAATAGCCTACAAGACAGCAAGCACTAGAGACAAATTAAAGTTTTTAAACAGATAAGGATTTGTGAAGATACTGAATAGACAAAGTGCTTTATATATACTAAATTGTAAAAACAGTAATCTGTAAAAATAATCAAAAAAAATCAAGATGATACTTATATTTTGTAGCTCAGTTGCAGTCACAACTTCTCTAGTCTGCACTGTGTGCAAAAGACAGAAACTTTTTTTTTTTTACAAGAACACAAAAGAACCAGCCCCCACTAGCCAAGAGATAATTACACAGAGGAGATGTTTCAGTTTACACAACAGCCTACAAGACAGCAAGCACTAGAGACAAATGAAAGTTTTTAAACAGATAAGGATTTGTGAAGATACTGAATAGACAAAGTGCTTTATATATATTAAATTGTAAAAACAGTAATCTGTAAAAATAATCAAAAAAAATCAAGATGGTACTTATATTTTGTAGCTCAGTTACAGTCACAACTTCTCTAGTTTGCACTGTGTGCAAAAGACAGAAACTTTTTTTTTTTTTTTACAAGAACACAAAAGAACCAGCCCCCACTAGCCAAGAGATAATTACACAGAGGAGATGTTTCAGTTTACACAATAGCCTACAAGACAGCAAGCACTAGAGACAAATGAAAGTTTTTAAACATATAAGGATTTGTGAAGATACTGAATAGACAAAGTGCTTTATATATATTAAATTGTAAAAACAGTAATCTGTAAAAATAATCAAAAAAATCAAGATGATACTTATATTTTGTAGCTCAGTTGCAGTCACAACTTCTCTAGTCTGCACTGTGTGCAAAAGACAGAAACTTTTTTTTTTTTTTTTACAAGAACACAAAAGAACCAGCCCCCACTAGCCAAGAGATAATTACACAGAGGAGATGTTTCAGTTTACACAATAGCCTACAAGACAGCAAGCACTAGAGACAAATGAAAGTTTTTAAACAGATAAGGATTTGTGAAGATACTGAATAGACAAAATTATTTATATATATTAAATTGTAAAAACAGTAATCTGTAAAAATAATCAAAAAAAATCAAGATGATACTTATATTTTGTAGCTCAGTTGCAGTCACAACTTCTCTAGTCTGCACTGTGTGCAAAAGACAGAAACTTTTTCTTTTTACAAGAACACAAAAGAACCAGCCCCCACTAGCCAAGAGATAATTACACAGAGGAGATGTTTCAGTTTACACAATAGCCTACAAGACAGCAAGCACTAGAGACAAATGAAAGTTTTTAAACAGATAAGGATTTGTGAAGATACTGAATAGACAAAGTGCTTTATATATATTAAATTGTAAAAACAGTAATCTGTAAAAATAATCAAAAAAAATCAAGATGATACTTATATTTTGTAGCTCAGTTGCAGTCACAACTTCTCTAGTCTGCACTGTGTGCAAAAGACAGAAACTTTTTTTTTACAAGAACACAAAAGAACCAGCCTCCACTAGCCAAGAGATAATTACACAGAGGAGATGTTTCAGTTTACACAATAGCCTACAAGACAGCAAGCACTAGAGACAAATGAAAGTTTTTAAACAGATAAGGATTTGTGAAGATACTGAATAGACAAAGTGCTTTATATATATTAAATTGTAAAAACAGTAATCTGTAAAAATAATCAAAAAAAATCAAGATGATACTTATATTTTGTAGCTCAGTTGCAGTCACAACTTCTCTAGTCTGCACTGTGTGCAAAAGACAGAAACTTTTTTTTTTACAAGAACACAAAAGAACCAGCTCCACTAGCCAAGAGATAATTACACAGAGGAGATGTTTCAGTTTACACAATAGCCTACCAGACAGCAAGCACTAGAGACAAATGAAAGTTTTTAAACAGATAAGGATTTGTGAAGATACTGAATAGACAAAGTGCTTTATATATATTAAATTGTAAAAACAGTAATCTGTAAAAATAATAAAAAAAATCAAGATGATACTTATATTTTGTAGCTCAGTTGCAGTCACAACTTCTCTAGTCTGCACTGTGTGCAAAAGACAGAAACTTTTTTTTTTTTACAAGAACACAAAAGAACCAGCCCTCACTAGCCAAGAGATAATTACACAGATGAGATGTTTCAGTTTACACAATAGCCTACCAGACAGCAAGGACTAGAGACAAATGAAAGTTTTTAAACAGATAAGGATTTGTGAAGATACTGAATAGACAAAGTGCTTTATATATATTAAATTGTAAAAACAGTAATCTGTAAAAATAATCAAAAAAAATCAAGATGATACTTATATTTTGTAGCTCAGTTGCAGTCACAACTTCTCTAGTCTGCACTGTGTGCAAAAGACAGAAACTTTTTTTTTTACAAGAATACAAAAGAACCAGCCCCCACTAGCCAAAAGATAATTACACAGAGGAGATGTTTCAGTTTATACAATAGCCTCCAAGACAGCAAGCACTAACAGAGACAAATGAAAGTTTTTAAACAGATAAGGATTTGTGAAGATACTGAATAGACAAAGTGCTTTATATATATTAAATTGTAAAAACAGTAATCTGTAAAAATAATCAAAAAAATCAAGATGATACTTATATTTTGTAGCTCAGTTGCAGTCACAACTTCTCTAGTCTGCACTGTGTGCAAAAGACAGAAACTTTTTTTTTTTTACAAGAACACAAAAGAACCAGCCCCCACTAGCCAAGAGATAATTACACAGAGGAGATGTTTCAGTTTACACAATAGCCTACAAGACAGCAAGCACTAGAGACAAATGAAAGTTTTTAAACAGATAAGGATTTGTGAAGATACTGAATAGACAAAGTGCTTTATATATATTAAATTGTAAAAACAGTAATCTGTAAAAATATTCAAAAAAAATCAAGATGATACTTATATTTGTAGCTCAGTTGCAGTCACAACTTCTCTAGTCTGCACTGTGTGCAGAAGACAGAAACTTTTTTTTTTTACAAGAACACAAAAGAACCAGCCCCCACTAGCCAAGAGATAATTACACAGAGGAGATGTTTCAGTTTACACAATAGCCTACAAGACAGCAAGCACTAGAGACAAATGAAAGTTTTTAAACAGATAAGGATTTGTGAAGATACTGAATAGACAAAGTGCTTTATATATATTAAATTGTAAAAACAGTAATCTGTAAAAATAATCAAAAAAAATCAAGATGATACTTATATTTTGTAGCTCAGTTGCAGTCACAACTTCTCTAGTCTGCACTGTGTGCAAAAGTCCTATGTGTGTGTGTATGTATATATACACACACACACATATATATATATATATATATATATGTGTGTGTGTGTGTGTGTGTGTGTGTGTGTGTGTGTGTGTGTGTGTGTGTGTGTGTGTGTGTGTGTGTGAGCAAAAAATATATATTTATCTATTTCTTTACTTCAGCTTGCTGTGTACATGAACTAGTCACGTGACCATTTTCAGTCATAAACCAGATGTAAAAATATTATATACAACATTTGCATAAGGAGCTGATTTTGAAGTAGCAGGTAAAGTATTATGTATATAATAACACTTTCATATATTAATACAACTATACCAATTTATTTTTGAGTGTACAATAAGTTTTTTTTCATGACTTGGAAGCCAGGGCTGAGCTAAAAAATGCCTTAGTATTTAAGACCATGGGAGCTCATCTGATTCAAGGTGACCAAAGTCATTTGAAGATAGCTGGAAATGCAGAGGAAGAACTCATGATATGTCCAACACCGATTACTTTATAAATGAAATACTTAGTGTTAGTACCAAGACATTCCAATACAATGCAAGTATAAGACACTGTGGAAATGAAAATGAGGACTCTACTGTTAGTGTAAGTCAAAAGCTTTATGGGAATGCAACCTACAAAACTGTTGGCTATTGGTAATCCTTCTTATTAATGGTATCAGTACTGTTATCTTTTTTTTAACAAAATAAAACAAAAATGCAAAAAAAAATAGTCAGTAAAATGAACATATTCACAACTCTAATACTTCTTGGTTAAAAACACAAAAATACAATGGTAAGCACTTTCATTCTTTACATAGAACTTCATCAGACTGCATTTGGCACTAATGCTTTTAATTTGAGACTTTGCTAATAACGCATTTAAATAACTTTTTAAAATCACACGACTACCACTTAAAATACTTGTAATTAATGAATTAACCCTTTGCTTTTCAAAACAGCCTTGTAGTTCTCCCTATCATTTATTCCTGGAGAACTACAAGCATTTCATTTGATTTGCCAACAGTACTCCTTCCCATTGAGTTCATCCTCAACATCCCATTTCATAGCAAAATTACAAACTTGATCTATTTACGAAAAGGCGTTATGATGAGCATAATGTTAAACAGGAACATCTGTTGGCATCAAAGGTTCCAAGAAATAGTTTACTTCAGTCCGAGTTGTCTGTTAAAAGTGATAATAATGCATTTAAATTAAAACTAGTAACCATATTTGGCACTAATCCTTTTAAAATTTGAGACTTTGCTAATAAACACTGACACTTCTTAAAGACAGACCCATTTTTTGATCAATGTTTGGATGATATATGTAAATTTGGTTTTCAATGTGAGAAGAGTATTGGAGAATATTTATCTTGGTATAAAAGAGGTAAAGTTGCTAATTATGATGTAGGTACTAATAATTTATATGCTAGTACTTTTTCTGGTAATTCTGCATATTGTACAATGGTGTTGAAAGCCAAATCCTTTACGTCTATTAATAAATCAAGAATATTTACTACTAGACAGTTAATTACTTGCAGCTCAGAGTGGGTTGTATATATAGCAGTCTGCCAGTGTGGAGCTTTTTATGTCTGGTAGACTTCAAGACCTTGGAAACAGCATATTGCAGTTCATTTAACTGATTTAAAATGTAAGCTTGACAGAGTTGCTTTATATAAACATAAGCTGGAACATATTACTGCACATTTTGTTGTTATTGGTATTGATTTTGTTGTATTGGGTGGTTTATCTTTGAAATCCAAACACAAACTTTTAGATAGGAAAAAATATGGATTACTAATCTGGGTGCTGTTTATAGACCTGGACTTAATGAATATTTTTGATTTGTTGTAATTTACAATTAGATGTGATTAATGGGTTATGGACTTTGTGGCTACCATTGTTTAATAGTTAAGATTTTTAAAGTTAATATTTATATAAAATATGTATGTATATTTAATTGATTAATTTAATTGATTAATGCAAATAGTATTAGATATTAATGTATATTTTTTTTGGGGGGGTGGATTCTGTTTATGATGTGATGTTTCTTTAAATTCACCAATATGTATGTAGGCACTTTACTGGGGGATGAGTTTGCATTGATGGGTGCCAATGGATGAAACTGGTCTGCTTTTTTAACAAAATGCCATGCTGCTTCATATAGGCATATGTATATTAAATAACTTAAAGTAAGCTAAATATTTTGAGTGCTGGTCATTTTTTGTTGAAGGTGTTTAACTTGACTGGGCATTGCACCATTTGTATGGTTCATACACTGATTTTTATGATATATATATATATATATATATATATATATATATATATATATATATATATATATATATAGTTGCAGTTGAGTAAACACTCGCCTTTTTCATGGGATTGCATTTTAGCGGGGTGAGGAAATATGCTCTTACCCCGCTGTTGTATGATCTCAGAGTTAGTATATACAATTAGCAAGAGGTGTGGGGGATGCAGGGGGCTTCCCCACCACAAAAATAATTCTAGTTTTCCATGTTTTCGATCACTTTAGATTTGCTCTAAAGTGATCGCTGTTTTGACAATCGCTCTTGTGAATGTTTGATGTTTCTTCATGAGACATTCAAATATATATATATATATATATATATATATATATATATATATATATATATATATGGGTCTACTTTGTTTTGTTGAATCTCATTTCACTGAATTTCATTTCACTCCGACCACTTCCCTGAAAACTCAAATTACTGAAAACTCATTTCACTGAACTGAACTTATATATATATATATCTATAGTTTCACTTTAGAACATTGACGTACCACAATCTTGAAATCCAGAATATCAAGAAGAAAATAACGAAACAACAATACACTGAAACTTGAAAACATTGATACCCATAACATCAAAACAAACACACCAAACCTACATGTCCCATACTTCGCCACAAGAACATACAAAAACAAAAAAACAAATATAAAACAAACTACTTTAAACTTCTCCAAGTATAAGCAGGGAGTCAAGCCCTCCCACACCCCCTGCTACTTAAATATACCAACTCCAAGATCGCACTACACAAAACAAAAGAGTAAACATATTGTTCCATGCTACACGGCTGCCTATTTACATTGCAACAAATTTTCCTCAACCCTTTCCAAGAACCATTGTTCCACTGCTGACAAACTTCACATTACTATAAACTCTGTGATATTTACTGGAGCTTCACAGGTAACCTCAACCAATGTTTCTTGCTTATTTACTAAACTGACTTGTCTTAAACCCATAACATCCAATTTACACATCATAACAGTGTTTCACTACTTTGATGTTCTAAAGTGAAGCCATATATATACATATATATATATATATATATATATATATATATATATATATATATATGGGTCTAGGACACATGCTCGACTAGCATATGTCCGAATCACAAAACATCAAACACACATACACGAAAGCACTTAACATCAAAATACGCTTCCATGTATGTGTAATTCAAAAAAAAAAATCTATGTTTCTGCAGGGGGGATTTCGCCCCCCCTGCACCCCCCATCCCCCCTACTTTATTACTCTCACTCTGAGATTGTACTACAGTGGGGAAAAGGGAATTTTCCCTTACCCGCACAGTAGTCTGATCTACAAAACAGGCACACATACACAGAAGCGCTTGTCGATGTTAAGTGCTTTCGTGTATGTGTGTTCGAGGTTTTGTGATTCAGACATATGCTAGTCGAGCATGTGTCCGGATCCCATATACATATATATATATATATATATATATATATATATATATATATATATATATATATTTATATGGATCTACTTCATGTAATCAAATTACCATTTTGTTGAATTGTAGAAGATCAAGACCATGTTACTAAAAACTTAATTCAATGAATGAATATTGTATTTTCTGTCCAGGAAAATAACCACTTGGCCACCAATGATTAAAATACAAATGTAAGCAAATGAAACCCACCAAATTGGGGGACTTCACCCCTCACCCCCCAACTAACTATACCAAACGCAAGATTACACTAAAGTGGAGAAAAGGGCAAAGTTCACCATGGTGGCTAAGTGGTTAGTGGATAAATAAAAACATGAACTGTGTTGTAATGGAAAATACTAGTTGTACTACATTGTCAGAGTGGATGATAGTCTGCATAATTCTCATTTAACATAATTTTATTTATTTATTTTTACTTTTTGCTAGTAGTGCATATTTTAATTTATTTTTATTTTTTGCTAGTAGTGCATATTTATTTTTATTTTTTGCTAGTAGTGAATATTATATTGATTTTTTTTTATTTTTTGCTAGTAGTACATATTTTTATTTATTTTTATTTTTTGCTAGTAGTGCATATTTTATTGATTTATTTTTTATTTTTTGCTAGTAGTACATATTTTATTTATTTTTTGCTAGTAGTACATATTTTATTTATTTATTTTTATTTTTTGCTAGTAGTGCATATTATATTGATTTATTTTTTTTTTATTTTTTGCTAGTGGTGCATATTTTATTGATTTATTTTTTTTTTTGCTAGTAGTACATATTTTATTTATTTTTTGCTAGTAGTACATATTTTATTTATTTATTTTTATTTTTTGCTAGTAGTGCATATTATATTGATTTATTTTTTTTTTTTTTATTTTTTGCTAGTAGTGCATATTTTGCATTTGATGGATTATCCACTAGAACACTATTGTCTTTCCACCAGTTTTTGCCCGTTGTTAACACTGCCTCCCCTGGTTATGTGTAGTTTGCCTATTATGCTTCTGTTTTTTATCCAGATTTAATAACACTGACTGCTTTCTCCTTCTGCTGTAAACATCCTTGGTAATCCTTTTTTTGTCAAACTACACATGAATTAGAATATGAACAATTTACGAATAATCAGCAATAATCTAATTCTAATGGGGTGAGTATGGGTGGAGGAAATGACATCCAGAATGCTATGGAAGAGATGAACCTGAATTTCCTCAACTTGGGTGGTCTCAAAGAATAGCTGAACAGATACAAAAGATGGGAACAAAAAGATTTCAGAATCCAGAACACAATTACAAATGGGGGAATCAACAATACAAAGTAAAGGGGAGGAGATTGTGACCAAGAAGAATTTTGGAGAGGTAATGTTGTTTCAACACACTCAATTACAATCATCTGGATATTTTCCTGACTCATTTTAATTTAGTCCAAAAGGGTTTAAAGTTCATTCCTAAGAAGATATTTAATGTGGTGAATGCCCTAATGGAATAAAATTATACAGTGGGACTTTAAATCTAGCCCCCTTATACAATTCCAGAGGGAACACTCTGACCCATAAAAATCAAGTCTGTAGGAAGAAAAGTATTTTCAACCCACTCCTGCACCCTTTGGTTTTAGCTTTTGAAAAAGAGTGTGAACTATAAATTCAAAAATATGCTGCCGCATGCAGTGACAACAAAGTGGGGTTTAATTTGTCAAGTGAGGAAAGGAGTTTATTAAATTATTTAAGTAAAGACAAAGCTATTAGGGTTATGAAACCTGATAAGGGTGGTGGAGTAGTTATATTTGATAGCATAGACTATGCTGGTAAAATGTTTGATATTTTGCAGGATGATTTATTTTATTCCACCAGTTCAAGAAACCAGGTCAATATAGCATATAGAAATATTGATTTACATTTAGAGAACCATTTGATACATGGGCTGCTGACACCTGAGACATTCAAATTTTGTCCATCTCTTTTCCTAGGATAGTAACTAATATTGCTATCCCAAAAATGCATAAAGACGTAATTAACCCCCCCCCCCACACTAGACCAATTGTAGTATCACAAGGGCCAAAGCATATTGATTGATTATTTAAGCCCATTTATTCCCAATATTCCCATTTATTAAAGGATTCATGGAATTTCTGGGTAGGTTGAATAATAATTTATGGGAGGAACATATTTACTACAGATGTTACGGATCTTTTAACTACTATCTCAAACGATGAAAGCCTGGAGTTCTTTCATGAGAGTCTTTTAAGGTGTGACTTTCTTCAAGCAAGGGACATTAATATTATTATGAATCTTATGGAATTAGTTTTAGACAATAATTTTGTTTGCTACAAAAGTGAAATATATCAGCAGCATAAAAGTGTAGAGATGGGAGCTGCATGTGCTCTTATTTATATCAATTTAGAATTAAGTAATTGGGAATTAAATTATGTTTCTCCATCAGATTAGTGTAAATATTTCAAATCTTATTTATGGTTCACTGGCATTTTTATTTTATGGAGAGTTTCCAAGGACTTAGTGAAAGATTTTATTAAATTTTTAAATGAGTCAACAAAATTTCTAAGTTTTACCTACCAGTTTAACCGACAGGAAATAAAAGTTTTAGACGCTAATATTAGTTTCTTAGCTAAAGGGTTCAAATCTAATATTTATAGAAAACCCACTTTTAGTAATGCATATTTGCATTAGAATAGCTTTCACCACTTTACGTGTAAGAAAAGTCTGATAAAGGGACAATATATTAGACTACCTTGTATTATTTCCACAAAGGAAGTTTTTTTGAAGAAATGAACACATTAATGGATATGTTTATTGAGGTGGATTGTAAGAAATTTATTTCAGATATAGTCCAAGATATTGTGGCAAAATGGAGTGTAAATTCCATATAAACCCCTTTTACGTGACAGGAAATTTAATAATAATGCTATAAGCAATTTTATACCAAAATTGTCTTTTGAGAGAGCTTAAGTCATTGAATATAACACTGGATCTGACACTATTAAAAAAATTGTCAGCCAGAACTGGAGTATATTAAGCCTTAATTCCTCTATTGCCCCTATTTTAGGTGAAGGACCCCATTTTGTTTATAAAACATCTAAAAACCTGAAAAAAAATTTGAAATATATATATATATGGGTCTATATCAGATCATCGAAACGGCCGTAACGTCGAACTGCAAAACCCAAATCCTAACAATATCGAAACCTCAAAACAGCTAATTTTTTCCCAGGGAAAAAATTTGCTGTTCCGAGAAACACACACACTCCACAAGCACACTAAAAAGCAGCAATCTACATACATACATTTAAAAGTTACATCTAACCCTATACTACACTGCACATACACTACTATCTATCCACTTACCTTAACCCAGACCCTAACCCTAAGGTCCGTCACTATCGCACACTCACCTCACCCACACCCTAACCCTAACTCACTTAACCTGCCCCTAACCCCAAATTCTCACTATCGCACACTCATCCAACCCGCGCCCTGAACATCTGCACAATCACACACTTACCTTAACCCAACCCGTAACTTTCCACCTCATTGCTGAAAACAGCGAAGCCACAACAACAGTCAATGGAATTCTTTCCCTAAGAAAGAATTCAGTTTTGTGCAGCTTTGCTGCTTTCAACGTTCGTGATATTGGATTCGATATTAGATCATTCGAAATTCTGCCATTTCGATGATCTAATATAGACCCTATATATATATATATATATATATATATATATATATTATATATATATTGGGTTAGGATTGAACAACGGTATTTTATTTCAGTTACAAGATGGGAATTGTTTAAACAAAGCTGTTGTGTATATTGTGAAATGTTCCACGCATTGGAGTTTTTGCACTGGGAAAATGGAGAGTGTTTTTGGAAAAGCATATAGAAACGTGCATGACATTTCTTGAAAATGTGTTAATAATGCTATATTTAAACATAGTGAGTGAGAGGATGCCTGAGGAATGGAGAAAAAGTGTTTTGGTACCGATTTTTAAGAATAAGGGTGATGAGCAGAGCGGTAGTAACTGCAGAGGGATTAAATTGATCAGTCACAGCATGAAGTTATGGGAAAGAGTAGTGGAAGCAAGGTTAAGAAAGGAGGTGATGATTAGTGATCAGCAGTATGGTTTCATGCCAGGAAAGAGCACTACAGATGCAATGTTTGCTCTGAGAATGTTGATGGAGAAGTACAAAGGTCAGAAGGAGTTGCATTGTGTCTTTGTGGACTTAGAGAAAGCATATGACAAGGTGCCTTGAGAGGAGTTGTGGTATTGTATGAGGAAGTCAGGAGTGTCAGAGAAGTATGTAAGAGTGGTACAGGATATGTATGAGGGTAGTGTGACAGCGGTGAGGTCTGCAGTGGGAATGACAGATGTGTTTAAAGTGGAGGTGGGATTATATCAAGTATCAGCTCTTAGCCCTTTCTTATTTGCAGTGGTGATGGACAGGTTGACAGATGAGATCAGACAGGAGTCCCCGTGGAGTATGACGTATGCAGATGTGGCAGAGTTGAAGATGTTAAGATTTGCACTGGGTGTGACGAGGGTGGGCAGGATTAAGAATAAGTATATTAGAGAGTCAGCCCAGGTTGGATGGCTTGGAGACAAAGCCAGAGAGGCAAGATTACGTTGGTTTGGAGATGAGGAGGGATGCAGAGTATATTGGGAAAAAAATGCTAAGGATGAAGCTACCAGGTAACAGGAAAGAGGAAGGCCTAAGTTAAGGTTTATGGATGTGGTGAGAGAGGAAATGCAGGTGGTTAGTGTGACAGAGCAAGATGCAGAGGACAGGAAGAAATGGAAACAGTTGATCCACTGTGGCGACCCCTAATGGGAGCAGCCGAAAGAAGAAGAAGAAGTGAAACATCTGTAGAGTTTGATAGGTTTTAAGTTTGGCTTTATAGAAAAAAATTACTATATGTCCTAGAACGGGGAAGTGGGAAACGAAGTTTGAATATAAGGAACTTTCTGGGCAACTTAAACTAAATGCCCAGTTCCACTAGACATCAGCAAGAATGTCTTTGTTGTCCCAGTTTTAAAACTAAGATCAGCAAAACTTTGATATCTATATGCAGTCTATATATCTATATCTAATATATATATATATATATATATATATATATATATATATATAGTCTATATATCTATATCTATCTATCTATCTATCTATCTATCTATCTATCTATCTATCTATATATCTATCTATCTTTCTATATATCTAGTCTATATAGCTATATATCTATATATCTATATCTAGTTTACATATCTATATATCAATATCTAGTCTATATATATATATATATATATATATATATATATATATATATATATATCTAGTCTATATGTCTATATATATATATATATATATATATATATATATATATATATGTCTATATCTATCTATATATCTATATCTAGTCGATATATCTATATCTATCTATATATCTATATCTAATCTATATATCTATATCTAGTCTATATATATATCTATATCTAGTCTATATATCTATATATCTATATCTAGTCTACATATCTATATCTAGTCTATATATATATATATATATATATATATATATATATATATATAGTCTATATATCTATATCTAGTCTATATATCTAGTCTATATATCTATATGTAGTCTATATATTTATATCTAGTCTATATATTTATATATCTATATCTAGTCTATACATCTATATCTAGTCTATATATCTATATCTATTCTATATATCTATATTTATATCTAGTCTATATATCTATATATCTATATCTAGTCTATATGTCTATATCTATCGATATATCTATATATCTATATCTAGTTTTTATATATATATATCTATATCTATAAACCTGAGATATTCTGTGGTGATCTATCACAACAAAACTTCTGCTTATGTTGCCTTTCATGTAACAATGTAACAGCAGTTTTTTTGTTTTCTGCCACGTACTAATAACATAAATGAGGTAGTTAATTTGGAATTTAGATATCAATCCACTGACATATGTGTTGGTGATACAATGTGATTATTTACTTCAAAATGGACAAATAATACTCTGATAATTTGGAATGTTTCCATTGCTGATACAGTTTTTTCACTGCTTGGACACTTCATTCCTTTTGACAATTACTTTGATGATACCTGGGCTCAATGAGATGTCCTTGAATTCCCACTAATTCACAACGTTGTGAAATTCCTGGGTCACAAATTGATAACCATTATCTGAAATCACTTGTTTAGTGATTCTGCATATTGCAAAGACTGATTTGAAAACATTAACAATCCTTTAACTTGTGGTATCACATAACTGTACAACCTTACGGAATTTTGAGTAATAGACTACAGATACAAGATAATGCGCTTTTTTTGTGCAGGAATAAGTTGCCTCTCACTTTCATCCAAGGTAAATATGGAATGGCATGTGGTATATAATGTCTTTTTACATTGGCTTCTGCTACATACCTTGCAGTTTTGCTCGATCTCTTCTATTTATTCATAGCTATAGATTCATCGATATTACAAGGCTGCTGAGTCACATGACCATACTCACCTTGCCAGGACCCTCCTTCAGACAGCACCTCCTTTCTTTGAGAGGGACATACTTGTTAATCCTTGAGTAAATTTGTGGACACCCATCCGGTCATCTAGTTTATGTTTAAAGGAAGATAGTGAATTGTACTGCTTAACATACAGTGGAAATTTATTCTAACCTCTTCATAGGTTCATAGGTTCATAGGTTTATACTAGGCTATCTGCCCTAAGGCATTTATAAGCCTAGCCCAAATTATTGTGGCTTACGCCACCCCTTATATGAAAAAATACTGTGCCCATTAGTTTGTTGTGCCTCTGTCCAGCAGTGACACAGAGATGATTCCTGGGGTAAACCTACGATCTCCCATCCACAGGTCTAGATTTCTCTTGAACAGAGTCAGCGAGGTGCTCTGCCTCACATGGACCGGGATTTTATTCCACAGCATAGGGAGTCTCTGAGTGATAAATCTATCCCTCCAGCACGTCCTATTTATATCTGTGCTAAGGTTTAAGTCGCTTGCTCTAGTGGTTTTGGTGGATTTGGATTTTTGAGGTGGAGCATGTCCATTAATTCCGGGTTGGACATGGCCTTGTATGTCAGGCACATGTCACCTCTGAGCAGACGGTATGCGACTGAATAGAGCTGGAGTTTCTTCAATCTGGCAGCATATGACAGATTTTGGAGTCCCTTTATCCTTTTGGTGAGGAACTTTTGGGGTCTCTCCAATTGCTGCAGATGTCGGGTGAGATACATCCCGAATGGGGCATTGTACTCGATCATTGGTCTGATAAGTGAAGAGTACAGGGGAACAATGACCTCACTAGATCTGGATGTGAATCCCTTCATGATCAGGTGGGCAATGTAGAAGGTCTTTCTAACCACTTTAGCAATGTGAGTGTCAAAAGAAAGGCCACTGTCAACCTGGGTCCCCAGGTCCCTGATAACCTCTTCTGTGCTTAGTGGATTGCCACCTATATGGTAGCTTGGGGTTACCTTGTTTTTCCCGAAGGGTATGACTATACATTTTTGGCGTTTAACTTCAGGCCATGGCTCTGGCACCAGCTATCTGTTTCCGTGAGTCCCTTCTGAAGGATATCCGTGTCCGATGCACTTTCCACTATGGCGCCCAGTTTGCAGTCGCCTGCAAACTTTGTCAGCCAAAGTCCTCCCATGTTGGCCTGTACTTCTGAGAAGTAGATGCCAAACAATAGGGGCCAAGGACCGAGCCCTGTGGGACACCACTTGTGACCGGCTTGGAGTCTGACACAGCGCCAGCAACTCTAACCCTGTGGGTTCTGTCCTTAAGCCAGTTTGCAACCCATCTTGTGACATATGGGTTTACATTTAAGCTGGTAAGTTTTTCTACAATACCGAGTGGGGTATTGTGTCGAAAGCCTTTGCAAGGTCAAGGTAGGCTGTATGGACTGCCTTTCCTCATCAATGGCCTTGGTGACTGTTTCAAGAAGTCAACCAAGTTCAAAAGGCATGATCTTCCCTTGACAAAGCCAAACTGGGTCGGGTCCAATGTCTGCAAGTCCCCTATATCTTTGTTTATGAGCTCCATTATGATCCTCTCCATAGCTTTGCAGACTAGACTTGTTAAGCTTATGGGGCGGTAATTACCAGGGTCCGTAGAGGCACCGCCTTTGTGGAGTGGGACCACAGTTGCCGTGACGCCACTCCTTGGGCACATATCCTGTGGTAAGGCTGAGATTAAACAGCTGCCTTATGTGCGGGTTTAATTCCTCATTTAGCTCGTGTAGCACACAGCCGGGGACACCATCCGGTCCCATTGATGCTGTGTTTTTAGCTTTAGAGAGAGCAGCTTTCACCTGTGCATTTGAGATGTCCGGGAGGCTACACTCGGCTGGGATAGTTATCTCTCCTTTAAGGGGGAGAGGGGGGTGAAGTTTGCACTGAACCTGTCTGCCAGTATGTTGGCAATGTCTGTGGGTTCAGTGATTTTTGTATTATTTTGGACTAATTCTGAGCATATCTGGGAGTTTCCACCCAGGTTCCTAACATAGCTGAAAAAGGCCTTATGATTGTCCTTTGAATCCATGGCAATTTTTCTCTCAAAATTGGCCTTAGTTGATTTTATGAGTGCTCGTATTTTTTTACTAATAATGATCAGGGGTGACTTCCCTTTTATGGATTTTGTTCTATCATGTAATAGCTTTCTCCTCTTATTGTAAAGTTTGTTAATGGCTGGGGTCCACCAGACTGGACGTTTGCCCTTTGTGGAAAGAGTCTTGGTTTTATTTGGGATTGCCTGATCCATGCAGTCCTGGAGGTGTTCATAGAAGGCATTTGTAAGGGCTTCCGCAGCTTGGGTTGTGGTTTCCTCTGGCTCAGGGGCCTTGAAGGATACCACACCAGTCTTGAGTAGTGTGAAGTTTGCTTTAGAGAAGTTCTTCACTATGGTCTTTTGCTTGGGGTGGGGGCGGGATGTGGATTTCCAGTGAGATTAGTTTATGATCAGATCTCACCAATGAGGGATATACTTCGGTGTGAAGCATTTTGTCCCCATGTTTGTGACAATGAGATCTAGTATATTTTCTCCTCTCGTGGGAACAGTGACTAGCTGTTCCATGGCATTTGAATTTATGAACTCCAGGAACCGTTGGGCTAGAAAGTTAGGGCTTGAGTAATGTTCCCAGTCTATATTCGGGTAGTTGAAGTCACCCAATATGATGGTGTTTGGAGATACATTTATACCCTCCAGTGTCTTCAGGAAGGCTGTGTGGGGTTCCTGAGTTTGAGAGAGTGGCCTGTAGCATGCTACAATTTGTAGAGCAGTTTTGCCTATGGTTAGTTGCACCTGGATGGTTTCCGAGCTATGCGTTGCCACCAACCTGGAGGTGTGAGTATCCTTTATGAATATGGATACACCCTCCTTTTGTGGTGTGGTCCGGGTTTTGGGGCCGAACGCATGATATGAGGTAAAACCTAATAGTGCCGGGTGCTCTCAGGAGCCTTGAACCAGGTTTCAGTTACAGCACAGACATCGATGTTCTCCATACTGAGAAGGGCCTCGAGTGCGTGCATTTTGAGATTTAGACTTCTGGCATTGAGCAGCATTACCCTCAGTTTCTTCCCATTTTTGTTTTCTAGGGTGGTAGGTTTAGAATTTGAGCCTTGCCTAAAAAGGCACTATGGGGTGGCAAGAGCCTTAGCCAATATCCGAATCCCAGGGTGACAGGTGCAAGCCGTCCCTTGCGAAGCAGCGTGGCTTGTCAAGCATGTCATCCCAGGCAGACAGACACTGGATCCCCTTTGAATGACACCAGACATTAAGCCAATTGTTAAAGCTGATCATCTTGTCTCTATATTGTGGCATCATTCTTGGTGAAGGAAGGATACTGCTCAGGGTTAGGGTCATACCTGCCTGGGCTACATAATCAGAGAGCTCCTCTATGTCTCTTTTCATGTAGTCCAGGGAGGTACGTCTCAGGTCGTTCACACCAGCATGGACAATGACTGTGTCATATTTGTACTTGCCATGGAGTGACCCGAAAGTGCTTGTGTTATGTGGCGGATTCTAGCGCCCGATAGGCAGCTTACTGTGACCCTCTCCTTGTTCAGCCTGGTGAGTGGGACGTCAGTGTGTCTGACTATGGAGTCACCTATGACAAGTATGTTTGGTGTTGTATTTGGCCTTAAGGGCTGTGACTGCTTTGCACACTGCTTTTGTGGTTTATGTGTTGCTTGTGGGGTGTCTTGAGGTAGCAGTTGTTTGGGTGTCTGCTTTGGAGGCCTCTGCTGTTTAGGTAAATTTTTACTCAGAGCCTCGAGTATGTCTTTGTGTGTTTATGTGTTTGATTCAGTGGAGTGGTAGCATTATGTGAGGCTGGTTTTGTGGTGTGTGTAGTTGCCTTCTCCTCCTGTCTGGTCTTGCCAGTCCTGAGTTGAGAGAGCTCAGCCTCCAGTTTGGCTAAATAGCTGCATCTCTCGCAAGTATTTGTGTTATGTGGGAGGAGGAGAGGGTTGTCTGTGTACATGAGGCAGTTATAACATTGCCTCAAGATTCCCAGATTCACCAGCTGGACCGGAGAGGAGATTGACAACTGACCTTTGGACATGCTAGAATAATATTGGGAAATCCTTAATTGAAAACAAGGGCCAGTGGGGAGTGAGGGTGTAGTGCTTTTAATTTTTAGTGCTGACTTATATAATTGCTTTAGTGAGCAAGTGCCAGGTAACTTGAGTGCAATGTGTTACAAGTAACTAAATGCAAAACGACAAACAGTAACTTTCTTTCAAGTGAAACAAGGAAATAAGTACAGTAAGCAATGCAGATATCACTAGTGATCCACAGAAGCACTGAGAAGTTGCGTATTAGGTGGAATTAGCTTCCAGGGAAATAACAAGCAAACAAACAACAAGCATATAAACAAAGCTAGATTCAGTAGGCCTGGATCTAGTCTATGCTAGAGCAAACAAGGTGAACCAATTTCAGTAAGATACAGTTCAAATATTCAGGCACTATAAACCTTTAACCAGAAAATTCCCAGCTCAGAAGGGCAGAGTCCAGCCTCTTCTCCCACAAGAGTGCAGACCACAAACCTTCTTAATGTAAAATAACTGGCCTGAAGCCCAAGTGCCTAAACCAGAACTAATACACTTGGACACTGGGCTCTCAATCAGCAGTTCCCAACTTAGAAAGATGAAAGCTACCTGTCCTGCCACCACAGTGCTTGCCACAAACCTTCCTAATGTAAAACAACTGTTCTGAAGCCCAAGTGCTTAATCCAAAAGACTTGAATGATAGCTACACTTTAATCAAGTTACAACCAAGCAGTAATAAATACCATTGAATACTTTAGAGAATGTCTGGATTAGTGCTCAAGTTACACAAACAAAGCTAGATCCAGCAGGCCCGAATCCAGTCTATGCTACAGCAAACAAGGCGCACCAACTTCAGTAAGGAACAGTTCAGATATGCATGCACTATAAGCCTTTAACCAGAAATTCCCAGCTCAGAAGGGCAGAGTCCAGCCTCTCCTCCCACAAGAGTGCAGACCACGAACCCTCTTAATGTAAAATAACTGGCTTGAAAGCCCAAGTGCTTAAACCAGAATTAATACACTTTTAGAATAACAGACACTGAGCCCTCAATCAGCAGTTCTCAACCTAGAAGGATGTAAGCTACCTGTTCTGCCACAACAGTGCAGACCACAAACCCTCTCAGTGCAAAACAACTAACTGGTCCGAAGCCCAAGTGTTTAAACCAAAAGGCTTAGAATGAGTTACACCAAGCAGTAATAAATACAATTGAGTATTTTAAGATGATGCAAAAGTAAAAGAAGTAGGTAAAACACAAGTACAGTAAAAGCAGATGAAATTTTTTTTTTTTTTTTTTTTTTTTCTGAACAAGTGCTGAGATCAAAGAAACAGATTTGAGTGCTGAAACTAGAAAACTGGCTAGTTATAAGAAATAAACAAGCTAGAAGGCTTCCCTCAAACACAGAAGGGCTTGGGGGCTCAGAAGCCTACAAATAGTCTGTACCACTTAACAAGAAAGGCAGGAAATAAGCTTAATTTTTTTTTTTTTCTATTTCCCAGATGCTCTCTTTGTACACAGTAGGAGTGCCTGAAATCAGAATATGATCTCACTGCACTCAGTTGAGTGAGCAAATGAGATGGGCCCAGAGGCAGGCTGAGGGGCGGGCAGTTTCAATGCCAAACACCAAAACAAAAACACGGCGGGTGGGTGGGAATAACTGAAGAGCAGAATAACTTCAGATAAAAATTCCTTCAACACTCCTTCATACACAGTTTAAATCAATTTAAATACTGTATTTTTTAAAAAAAAGTGCAGAAAAAGGTACTTAAATTCTCTTATACGTCCAGTTGAATATAATCAAGTTTTTAGCTGGCCAAGCTGAAGTTTTAAAGCAGGAATTATTTCACATGCACCAGTTTAAATATGCAAGGACAGGAAATCAAAGAATGTGGCTACCCCGACACCTGTAATTACTAGCAAATAACAAAATTCAGCCAACACTAGCTTTAGTTCAAGTTACTGAAGAGCAGAATAACTTCAGATAAAAATTCCTTCAACACTCCTTCATACACAGTTTAAATCAATTTAAATACTGTATTTTTTAAAAAAAACGTGCAGAAAAAGGTACTTAAAATCTCTTATACGTCCAGTTGAATATAATCAAGTTTTAGCTGGCCAAGCTGAAGTTTTAAAGCAGGAATTATTTCACATGCACCAGTTTAAATATGCAAGGACAGGAAATCAAAGAATGTGGCTACCCCCACACCTGTAATTACTAGCAAATAACAAAATTCAGCCAACACTAGCTTTAGTTCAAGTTACTGAAGAGCAGAATAACTTCAGATAAAAATTCCTTCAACACTCCTTCATACACAGTTTAAATCAATTTAAATACTGTATTTTTTAAAAAAAAACGTGCAGAAAAAGGTACTTAAATTCTCTTATATGTCCAGTTGAATATAATCAAGTTTTTAGCTGGCCAAGCTGAAGTTTTAAAGCAGGAATTATTTCACATGCACCAGTTTAAATATGCAAGGACAGGAAATCAAAGAATGTGGCTACCCCCACACCTGTAATTACTAGCAAATAACAAAATTCAGCCAACACTAGCTTTAGTTCAAGTTACTGAAGAGCAGAATAACTTCAGATAAAAATTCCTTTAACACTCCTTCATACACAGTTTAAATCAATTTAAATACTGTATTTTTTAAAAAAAAAGTGCAGAAAAAGGTGCTTAAATTCTCTTATACGTCCAGTTGAATATAACCAAGTTTTTAGCTGGCCAAGCTGAAGTTTTAAAGCAGGAATTATTTCACATGCACCAGTTTAAATATGCAAGGACAGGAAATCAAAGAATGTGGCTACCCCCACACCTGTAATTACTAGCATAATGTTTAATTTATCTGTTGATGAAGATTTAGGTCCTTGGTTCTAGCTTTGGTAGGGATATTAGACCTGTGGAGAAACAAGAGGTCCAGGATAATTGGGCCTGTAATAACACAGTGAGCAAGACAGAAATCTCCCCTCAAAGTCTGTAAAGGACTGAATAAAGTAATACAGCTTCCAGTCTCTACCAGCCTTTGAGATCTTTCTAATTGTTTGATGTGTTTAGTGAGATACATCTCAAAGGGGGCATTGTAGTCAATAATTGGCCTGTTCAAAGCTGAGCATAAGAAAGTAATTACTTCTTTTGACCCTGATGATGTTCCCTTGTCAATTAGCTGGGCTAAATACAATGATTTTATGATGACCCTTGATGAAAGGGGCCATTATTAACTCAAGAACCTAGGCCCCTAACTACATTTTAATTTTGTAGAGATGTGGTGCATATACAGTTTGAGATGAAAGGTTGTCTACCAAGAGTGATGATAGTACACTTTTTATCACTTAGGTTGAGCCCCTTTTAGTACACAAGCGTTCATAGGTTGGTATTAGGCTATCTGCCCTAGGGCCTATACAAGCCTAGCCATAACAATTCCCTGGATATTTCTTCCCACAATATTTACTTCTCTGGACCCTTGTCTAGCAGGGTAACTGACATGATCCTCAGGGTGAATTTCCTATCTCCCATCCAATCATCAAGGTTCCATTGGAAGAGGGCCAAGGAGGCACTCTGCTTGACATGTATGGGCAGTCTATTCCAGAGTATGGGGATTCTCTGTGTCAGGAACCTATCCCTCCAGCATGTTTTGTTCATTGTGATGAAAAGGTTTAGATCCCTGGACCATGTGGCTCTGAGGGATTGGGATTTCTTTAAGTGGAGCATGTCCAACAGCTCAGGGTTTGACATGGCCTTGTATGTTAAGCAGAGATTGCCTCTGAGTAGACGATATGCCACAGAGTATAGCTGGAGATTTTTAGATGATCAGCATATGGCATCTGCTTTAGGCCTGTGATTCTTTTAGTGAGGTATTTCTGTGGCCTTTCCAGCTGTTGCAGATGTCTTGTGAGGTACATACCAAACGGGGCATTATACTCTATACTGTGTCTAATGAGGGATGAGTACAGTGGGACAATGACCTCCTTTTTTCTGGATGAAAAGCCCTTAGTGATGAGGTGTGCTACATAGAAGGATTTCCTGACTGTTGTGGCGATGTGGTTATCGAAAGTGAGACCACTGTCCACCTGTGTCCCTAAGTCTCTCATCACACTTTCAATGTTTAGTGTACTGCCACCTATGTGGTAAATCATGGGTACATCATGTTTTTTTCCAAAGGGGATAACTATATATTTCTTGGCATTAAGCTTGAGCCCATGGCTTTGGCACCAGGTATCTGTTTCTGTAAGGCCCTTTTGTAGAATATCCACATCATTTGGGGATTCGATAATGGTTCCCAGTTTGCAGTCATCTGCGAACTTTGTTAGCCAGAGTCCCTTAGTGTTGGCCTGTACTTCAGAGAAGTAGATGCTAAACAAGAGTGGTCCCAGGATTGAACCCTGAGGTACTCCACTTGACACTTGTCTGGATCTGGATTTGGAGTCGGCTACTTTTACAGTCTGGGTTCTGTCAGTAAGCCAGTTGGCAACCCATTGAGTGACATAAGGACTTATGCCCAGCTTAGTAAGTTTATCTATGATTCCAGAGTGGGGGATGGTGTCAAAGGCCTTGCTGAGGTCCAGATAGGCTGTGTGGACCGCCTTACCCTCGTCCACACCTCTGGAGACTGATTCAAAGAAGTCAGTCAGGTTCAGGAGACAAGATCGGCCCTTCACAAACTCAAACTGGATGGGGTCCAGTGTTTGAAGGTTGCCAATGTCTTTGTTTATAAGTTCCATGATAATGCGTTCCATGTCCTTGCAGATCAGGCTTGTCAGACTGATGGGACATTAGTCCCGTGATCCAAGGTGGATCCCCCCTTGTGGAGTGGGATAACTGTAGCTGTTCGCCACTCAGTGAGCATGAAGCCTGAGGTGAGGCTATGATTAAACATGACATTTAAGTGAGATGCCAGTTCATTTTGTAGTTCATGTAGTACACAGCTTGGGATGTCATCTGGTCCCATGTATGCTGTATTCGTAGCTTTGGAGAGTGCAGTTTCTACCTGTGTGGCCATGATTACCGGAATTTGGCAATCTTTTGGTATTGAGATGGGCCCTTTACGGGGTGAGGGGGGGGGGGTGAAGTTGTCACTAAATCGATCTGCCAGGATATTGACAATATCCTTGAGATCAGTATATTTAATGTCATTCTGTTGTAGCTCAGAGCAGATCTGAGCATTGCCATTTAGGTTCTTGACATAACTATAGAATGCCTTGTGGTTGTCTTTGGAATCTTTGGCAATTTTATTTTCGTAACTAGCTTTTGAGGATTTTATGAGGGATCTCAGCTTCTCACTGAGGCTATTGAGGGAGTTTTTTGCATCCTGGGATTTTCCTCTGTTCTGCAACAGTTTCTTCCTTCTTTTGTATAGTTTGTTTGTAGCAGGGGACCACCAGATTGACTTCCTTTTTTGGAGGAGAGCATCTTGGTTCTATCTGGGATGGCACGATTCATGCACGAGTGGATGTGCTCATAGAGTGCCTTAGTGTAGGATTCCGCAGTGGAACTTTCAGATCCCATCTGCATGGGTGTCATGAAGTTTGCCACTTCTGACTTCAGTAGAATGAAGTTGGCTTTGGAGAAGTTTTTTAAGGAGGTTTCCTTACTGGGGGGTGGGGGTGGGATGTGGATGTCAAGGGTGATTTGCTTATGGTCAGACCTCACCAATGAGGGGGTGACCACTGGTGTGGAGCATCTATCTCCCATGTTGGTAATGACCAGGTCTAGGATATTGGAGCCCCTGGTGGGACAATGGATTAATTGATCCAGGGCATTGGAATTTATGAATTTAGTTTTCCCAGTTAATGGCAGGGTAGTTGAAATCACTCAGTATTAGGGTGTTTGGTTGTATCTTAATATTTTCCAGTATGTTTAGAAAGGTGTAGTGAGAATCTTGGTGCATAGTGGAGGATCTGTAGCAAGCTACAATTTGGATTGCAGTCTTACCTAGTGTTAGTTGCACCTGGAGAATTTCAGATGCATTGTGTTGGGCAACTAGCCTGGAGGTGTGAATATCCTTGGTGAATATGGACACTCCTCCACCTTTAGTGTTTCACTCTTTGCTTTGTTGCCGAAAAGTGTGGTAAGAGTTGTAGCCTGGTATTGCAGGGGTGCTCTCTGGAACTTTGATCCAGGTCTCAGTTACTGCACAGATATCAATGTTCTCCATTTTTAGGAGTGCCTCGAGAGAGTACATTTTGAGGTTTAGACTTCTAGCATTAAGTAGCATTACCTTCATATTTTGCTTGCTTGTATCTGTTACGGTGGTGGTTTTGTCCTTTGAACCTTGCCTAAAAATGGCACTATAGGGGTGGCAAGAGCTTTAGCCAGTAACATGAATCCCAGGGGTGACAGGTGCAGACCATCTCTGGCAAAGTATTGTGGTTTGTCGATTATGTCTTCCCAGGCAGAAAGATACTGGATCCCCTTTGAATGATACCAAAAGCTCAGCCAATTATTGAAGTCAATCATTTTGTCCTTATACTGTGGTATCATTCTGGGTGAAGGCAGGATAATACTCAGGGCTAGGGTCATACCTGCCTGGGCCACATGATCCGAAAGCTCTTTCATGTCTCTTTTTCATGTAGTCCAGGGAGATACGTCTCAAGTCATTCACTCCAGCATGGACAATGACAGAGTCATATTTGTACTTGTTGTGGAGTAACTTGAGTGCATGCGTTATGTGGCAGATCCTGGCACCCGACTGTAATTTTCTCCTTGTTCAGCCTGGTGAGTGGGACATCAGTATGCATGAGTACAGAGTCACCTATGATTAAAGTGTTGGGTACATTGTCTTGCCTTAGGGGCTGTTGTTGGGTGGCACACTGGTGTTGTGAGCTATGTGTCACTTTAGTTGTGACTGGTGTTTGTTTGCGTTTCAGCTTCAGAGGTCCTTGTTGCTTGGGTAGGTTAATGTTAAGGGCCTCACTAGGGTGAGTCCATTTTGGAGGGTTGGGGTATCACAGGGTGACTACAACCCTCAGTTTGTAGTATTCTGCACATATTATTACAAGAGTACAAGTTTGTAGGTAGGTTGTATGGTCATACAAGGCCGGCTAGAAATGGACAGTCATTTGGTTTGTTAAACGGTGGGCAATATGGAGTTTGGAGTATGTGAGTTGTTAAGGTGGGTCAAGCCACTGGAGGGCCAAATGATGATGTGTTCTATGGGGAAGGTTGGCTTCAAATTTTGCAGCCTTGTTGTAGCACTGCTTGAGTTTGTTTAGTTGTGTTAGCTGGATGTTTGTCAGTACTGGAGCACTGCTTGAGCTTGAGTTTGTGTAGTTGTGTTAGCTGGATGTTTGTCAGCAGTGGAGCACTGCTTGAGTTTGTTTAGTTGTGTTAGCTGGATGTTTGTTATTACTGGAGCACTGCTTGAGTTTGTTTAGATGTGTTAGCTGGATATTTGTCAGTACTGGAGCACTGCTCAAGTTTGTTTAGTTGTGTTCACGGGATGTTTGTCAGTACTGGACCACTGCTTGAGTTTTAGTTGTGTTAGCTGGATGTTTGTCAGCACTGGAGCACTGCTTGAGTTTGTTTAGTTGTGTTAGCTGGTTGTTTGTCAGTACTGGAGCACTGCTTGAGTTTGTTTAGTTGTGTTGGCTGAGTGTTTGTCAGTACTGGAGCACTGCTTGAATTTGGTTGTGTTAGCTGGATGTTTGTCAGCAGTGGAACACTGCTTTTGTTCATTTAGTTGTGTTAGCTGGATGTTTGTCAGTACTGGAGCACTGCTTGAGTTTAGCTGTGTTAGCTGTGTGTTTGTCAGTACTGGAGCACTGCTTGAGTTTGTTTAGTTGTGTTAGCTGAGTGTTTGTCAGTACTGGAGCACTGCTTGAGGTTGTTTAGTTGTGTTAGCTTAGTGTTTGTCGGTACTGGAGCATTGCTTGTGTTTGGTTGTGTTAGCTGGGTGTTTGACAGTAGTTGAGCACTGCTTGAGTTTGTTTAGTTGTGTTAGCTGGATGTTTGTCAGTACTGGAGCACTGCTTGAGTTTAGTTGTGTTAGCTGTGTGTTTGTCAGTACTGGAGCACTGCTTGAGTTTGTTTAGTTGTGTTAGCTGAGTGTTTGTTAGTACTGGAGCACGGCTTGAGTTTAGTTGTGTTATCTGGATGTTTGTCAGTACTGGAGCACGGCTTGAGTTTGTTTAGTTGTGTTAGCTGAGTGTTTGTCAGTACTGGAGCACTGCTTGAGTTTGGTTGTGTTAGCTGGGTGTTTGACAGTAATGGAGCACTGCTTGAGTTTAGTTGTGTTAGCTGTGTGTTTGTCAGTACTGGAGCACTGTGTGAGTTTAGTTGTGTTAGCTGTGTGTTTGTCAGTACTGGAGCACTGTGTGGGTTTAGTTGTGTTAGCTGGGTGTTTGTCAGTACTGGAGCACTGCTTGAGTTTAGTTGTATTAGCTGTGTGTTTGTCAGTACTGGGGCACTGTGTGAGTTTAGTTGTGTTAGCTGGGTGTTTGTCAGTATTGGAGCACTGCGTGAGTTTAGTTGTGTTAGCTGTGTGTTTGTCAGTACTGCAGCACTGCGTGAGTTTATTTGTGTTAGCTGTGTGTTTGTCAGTACTGGGTACTGAGTAGAAAACAGTAGGTAGTAGGAGGGTAGTGGTGATGTGAGATCTGTCAGTGTGCAATAGTGATGGTTTTGCCCTATAAAGAGTACTTCATTTTTGTGTTTTTTCATTTACGTTGAATGTGGAAGTCAAACTTTAGGTCTTGGTCTATGTAAACACCTAGCAGTTTGGTTTCTGAACCAGTCAATTTTTGTATTGTTGGAAGAGGTGATAGAGGTGTTTAGAAGTGAAAAGAATTACGTTTTTTTCTGTTATTGTTTAGAAATAACTGGGAGATGGTCAGCCAGTTTTCTACAGAAATAAAGGATTCCTGGATCAGTTTTTGTAGGGAATCAAGGTTGTTTGCTGAGCAGGTGATGGTAAAATTATCTGCGAACTGTAGTAAAGTACTATTCTTACCAGTCAGATTAAGGTAATTAACAAGGATACTGGAAAGGATTAGTCCCAGTATGGATCCCAGTGAGACCCCAACTACAACAGGGAGAAAGAATGAGATACCAGTGAGCCATTTTCCTGCCTAGAGTCTGTTAGAGAGATAACTAGAAAGATAGGATAGAGAGGAATTATCAAGGCCTTGACTGGAGAGTTTTTGTAAGAGTATAGGATGGAAAACAGTGTTGAAAGCTTTGAATAGATTGAGAAAGAGACCAGAAACACATTCATCATCATTTCTCTTTGTGTTAGTAGCATGAGTGAAGTTAAGGAGGGTGGTTGAGGTATTTTAGTGGAGGCAAAAGACATGTTGTGAAGTCTGGGTCTGAATACACTTCTGAAGAATTTTTGACTTGTGAGAGGATGGTGATGGATCTATAACTGGTGAGTTTGGAAGAATGACCACCTCTGTGGATGGGGAGGATGTAACATTTTTTCCATAGTAAAGGAACATAACATTCATTAATAGAGTGGTTTATTAGAATGGAGGCAAGGTAAGTTATGGCCTCTGCTGCCATTTTTAGATATTCATCTTGTAGACTGTTTGGTGCTAGGGAGATAGGTTTTAGTTTAAGTAGTAGTTTTTTGATGATAGCAGCAGGGAGTGGCTGGAGAGATGGGATGGGGAGTTATTAAAGTTTGCAAATTGTTCATTGCATTGTTTTGTGTAGAGTTGTTAAGTAAGGAAGAAACTGATTTAATAGGATCATAGGATCATAAGAGGTTACTAGGCTAATGGCTTCAGAGCCCATACAAGCCTAGCCAAATTGAACCCATATTTCCTAGGGTGTCTGGTTCAAGCAGACACTAAAATAAGCACCTATTGCCCCTGTCCAAGAGGGACACAGATGGAACCCCCAGGGTGAATTTCCATTTGCCCATCCAATCATCCAAATTATGCTTAAATAGGGTCAATGAGGGGCTTTATTTAACATGAGTAGGAAGCTTGTTCCAAAGGTGAGGCAACCACTGTGAGACAAATCTGTCTTTCCAGCAAGTTCTGTTGATGTTACATACCAGGTTAGGGTCCTTTGAACCAGTGACTTGTGTGTCATTTGACTTGTGAATGTGCAGCATTTCCATTAAAGCTGAGTCAGAGATTGCTCTATATGCAAGGCACAGGTTGCCTTTGAGCAGTCTGTATGACACAGAGTAAAGTGACAATGATTTCAGTCTGAACGCATAAGACAGATCTTAAAGACTCTGAATTTTCTTTGTAAGGAACCTTTGTGGTCTCTCTAATTGCTGCAGATGTTTGGAAAGTAACATACTAAAGGGTGCATTGTAATCTATCATTGGCCTGATGAAGAAGAGGACAGGGGGTTATAATATCTTTTTTTTCTGGAGGCAATGCCCTTACTTATGAGATGAGCAACATAAAATACATTATTACCACTGTGGAGACATGGTGATCTAAGTTATGGTTGCTGTCAACCTGTGTACCCAGATCTCTCACTACTGACTGTATGCTTATTGCTATTGATGTGGTAGTTTGCAGGAACATCACCCATGCCAAAAGGGATGATAATGCATTTTTTTGCTTTAAGTTTAAGATTATGACTTTGGCACCAGTAATTAATCTGTGTAAGACCTTCTTGCAGGATGTTGACATCGCTAGGGGTTCCAATGATTGCTCCAAGTTTGCAGTCATCAGCAAACTTTGTTAGCCACAGTAATTTACTTTTAGCCTGTACTTTGGAGAAGAAGAGGAGGTTGAGTCCTCTATTTTGACTGTGTGAGTTCAATCAGTGAACCATTTTGCAACCCACCTGACAGTGTATGGGTTGATGCCCAGCTAGGCTAGGTGAGTTTCTCAATGATGCCTGAGTGGGGGATTGTGTCAAAAGCCTTGGCTAAGTCTAGGCAGGCCGCATGCACAGACTTGCCCTCATCTAGGGCTTTGGTGACTGTCTTGAAGAAGTCCACCAAGTTTAACAGGCATGATCTCCCCTTGGCAAAGCCAAACTTGGTGAGGTCAAGTGTTTGGAGAATTGTTAATAAGGTCTATGATTATTCATTCCATGGCCTTGCAGGTAAGGCTGGTCAGGCTAATAGGTCTATAGTTTGTGGGGTCCGTGGATGCACTCCCTTTGTACAAAGATATGATGGCAGCTGTTTTCCATTCTGCTGGGACAATGCCAGTGCTTAGGCTATGATTGAAAAGTGTGCCCGATGATAATGCTAATTCTTGTTTTAACCCATGCAGAACACAGCCCAGGATGTTGTCTGGTCCCATAGAGGCTGTGTTTTTGGCCTATGAGAGGACATTTAAGATCTGCTCCTCGGAGATACTAGGTGAGAGGCATGTGTAGGGATGCTTTGGGGTATAAGTGGCAGGGACAGGGGAGTGAAGTTTTCACTGAACCTGTCAGCCAGCAGGTTTGCTATATCCACGGGCTCTGTATATATGCCATTAACTATGAATTCAGTGCAATCTTGGCCTTACCTTTGAGGGTACAGATATAACTAAACAATGCCTTGTGGTTATTCTTATTTAGGGAAGCTAATTTGGATTTGTAGTTAGCTTCGGAGGACTTCACTGGAGTTAGAGATAAATTCATTAGCAATGTCAGATGAGTTATTAGATTTGAGTGTAGGTGAGGTCTGTGTCGAATGGCTAGAATTTAGAAGCTAATTTATGGAAAACCAGAATCATTTGGGGTTTTGATAATTTTATTTTGGAGGTCAGTCTAATGTGGTTCTGTCTAGTTTAGTATATTTGGCTCAATTTCTAAGCTTTTGGAATTTCTGATAGTTCAGCTGAGTTTAATTTGTGAATCAAGTTTTCCAAGTAGCATTTCTATGTTTCAGGAGATGTTTTGTACTTATGGATAGCCATGGGGCAGGATTTAAGTTAACTCATATTTTCTAAGATGGTCACTTAAAGAGGCTGAGAGGGTCCTGGAGTTGGAGATGTTACCTGGCAAAGAAGTGAGTATCCGATCTATTGGGGGTACCATTGTTAATGTTATAATTGAAGTGAGTGGGGGTGATGATCATTTGCATCAGTCCATATAGCTTTATGGTAAGATGTGGTTGTTAGTGGACAGACAGAGAGAATCAATATTGACATCACGTAATAATAGTTTTCGTGAGGAGTATTAGATCTACCGGCAGAGGAGATCATTTGCTGTGCTATGTTTGTTTCCAGGTGGGATATATATCCCTGTTACATACAAAGATTTGTGTTGATTTAGTTTAAGAGTAGATATGAAGATTTTGGTTTTTGTCAAATTGTGGGGTGTTAGAGGTGAGAAAGTGAGCTGTAGAATGTTTTATAGAGTAATGAAAACCCACCATCTCTCTTATGTTTTCTGTCTGCCATGACTATGTTATGATTATGTTATAATCCTGTGGCA
>NC_056740.1:399277110-399329610 GCF_019279795.1 Protopterus annectens | reverse complement strand
AACAGCGTTTGATGGTATTTGGACTCTTTAGATATTAACTGTTGTTTTTATGATATTAATTTATATAGATATACTTTTACATTTTTCTAAATATCTCAACAACCAAGTAACACAGTCAGAACTCCTTAGCCTCATATGAAAGCTCTCAGCTAGATGAATAAAATGCTGCTAACAGTATGAGTGTAACTTGAGTGGTTGCTGAGATATTGTAAGCTGTTTACAAAATATTACAAATGTAATTTTTACTGTGTTTACTGTGTTTTATAACATTCTGTTTATGACCTAGAACCTAAAGAATACTACCACTATAAAAATAGTTTGTGCTGAAGGGTTTGCCATTTATACTTCTTTCATAGCCTATCATCTACTGTGGTGCAGCGGTTAGCGTTGTTGCCTCACATCAAGAGGTTTTCTGGTTCGATTTTCAGCTGGAGCTCCTTCTGTGCGGAGTTTGCATGTCCTCCCTAAGGTTGAATGAGTTTCAGAGACATGCAGGTAGGTGCGTGTGCATATGTGTGTGCCTTCTGTGAAGACTGGATGCGGGACTGGCGTCTCGATACCATAAAAACACCACTGCCAATCTATCTGTGGACCGGTGATCCGCTGTGGTGACCCCTAACCAGGAAAAGCCGAAAGACATTGCTTACTTCTTTCATAGCCCTATGGTTTCAGAGATATGAACATTTGTTTGAAATGTGAGAACATAATTTGATTCTGTCAAAAGGCTTAGGCTCCGCCCATTGGAAGTTACAGTGCAAACTTTCTGAGCTCCGTTGGAATAAATTTATACCAGAACTGCCACTGCTTCTATTTATAGTTTGAACTGACTTTATGTCAGTATTGCTGCAGCTGATAAAGTTATCACTGTCTGTAAAAGTCAAGTCAAAGTCAAAGTAAACTTTATTGTCATTCAGATTATACAATTTGTGCATCACTGAACAAAATGTCGTTACTCCTTCTCGAAGTAGAGGCATTTTCACACACAGACAATCTGTATTACAACATCTACTACAGACATGACACACATTATTGACAGACTCTTGACTAACTATACATAACAAATGCACAGAAAGAGGAACTTTTTGTGGTAATCATTATTGCACATTTAGGATTGCATAAGAATATGAAGTAAGAGAATCCCAGTGGGATTATTGCACCAAAGTTATTGCACAAAAATATGTGATACTACTGTTAGAAATTCCAGTGGCCATTTTACAGTTCAGAGTTAAGTAGTTAAGCCTCACAGGCCCTAGAGAAAGCAGCCTTGTAAACAGTTTCACACTGAGCCCTAAAACATGCGCTGTTCTTTTACTATAAAATTCTACTGTGAGTATAAAAGAATTAATTTTTCTTTAACCTGATTGCCCCATATGCATCCATATCTTGCTTCAACACTTAATTTCAATTTTTTATAGATGTTTATGGAATGGTTATGACCTTCACAAAGCCTATATATACTGTTACTGAATGCAAAACAACATGCTTTATCATGCCTGCTGCAACGTGGCTTGTAGTGGGTGTGGTTCCTACCTGCTTATTTACTACCAGGGACTATTATTATTATTATTATTATTATTATTATTAATATTATTATTATTATTATTATTATTATTATTGTTATTATTATCATCTAATAACTGGGTAAGTGGTCTGGACCAAGGACCCTTTTCAGCCATGGCTCAAATGTACAGAACAGAAAAAGAACAAAGCACATTCATAGGCAAAACAGTTGGTTGTTAAACTTAAGTCAGGTAGATGCAATCTTTGGAGACAATTCTGGGGATTATTTCACTCATTCATAGAGTACAAATTCTCAAGCAGATCATGGAGAAATATTTGCAAATTTAACCTTAATACAATATTCACCTTGCAGACAAACTATGCCATCACATAATCAGTAAATAGAAATAATTGTAATTTTAGCAGCATTAATCCCATAATTATCAAACAGTAATAAATCTGACAAAATATTTAGATTATGTACAGTTCATACAGTTGTATTATTAATCTCTCAATAGACAGAAGTGAATAACGTGTTAGCTAGTGGTCAGGTAAAAACAGTGTGATTAACTGGCAATCCTAAAGCGAGTGCATACAACTTCATTCTGCAGATGTTCAGATAGGGCTTTTCGGAATCAGAGAGCATTTCAAGACCTCTTATTTTAGAAGGGAGTATGTTCCATAATGCTGGACCCATTCGGGAGAATGCATGCTCATGTGTGAATGTTAAAAAGGAGGCTTGCTTAAAGTGATAGTTTCATGTTGTGCATTTCTTAGGGATACACCTGGTCTTTGATGGAATGTTTTCTTTTCGGTGGTATGCCATAACCTCCTTTTAATATTTTGTGTATCCGACTACCAAGTAAGAAGGTTGCCCATTAATTTCAGCTTCAATAGTAGGTTACAGTGGTGAGATAGACTCAGTCAAGAGGGTGAATCTGCAGATTTTATTTTCAGTGATCTGCAGCCTTTTGGTATCATAGGTTGAGTAAAACGTAAAGAGTAGGAGACCATATTCCAGTTTACGAAGGAGGAGATTTTTTGCTAGGGCAATGCGGGCTGTGGGTGAAAGCATAAGTGAGGTTTTCTATTAGAGATTGAGTTGAGAGAGGACTTTAATAGACACTCTGCCTGTATGGGTTGATAAGGTTAATCTAGGATTAAGGATAAGATCTAAGTATTTGTATTCTGAAACATGAAGGATAACATTGTTACGTTTATTCATGATGTTACTATTTGTATTATGAAATTTGAAGGATAACATTGTTACGTTTATTCGTGATGTTAATATAGGGTAGTTGTGGGATTTTTTTGGTGGAGGCAAATAACATAATGTTAGTTTTTGTGTGGGTAATTAGAAGATGATTATATTCTGTCTAATTGCATAACTAAGATTGTTGTAGATAAGTTTGTAGTCTTGATAAAGATTTATTAGATTATGAAATCAGGAGGTGATAACAATATAGACTGTCAAGTAATGGAATATCTTCAGCTAGATAATTAATGAGTAAGGAGAACAGGATGGGTCAGAGGACTGAGTCCTGGGATACACCTGTGAAGAGGGTGCCACAGGTTGACAAATAGCTGTTAGAAAAGACCTCAGATGTTTTATCTTTGAGGTAACTATGAAAACAATTTATGTTGTTGCAACCAAAGTTCAGTGTTTGTATCTTCCTAAGGGGTATGCTGTGGTTTACAGGTTAAAATGCCCTGGTCATGTCCACAAATTTCCCAGCAGTGATGTCTATCATTGATGTTAGTGTAGGTGGGAATCAATTGTAGATACTAAGGCTGTCGTAGTGCTAATGTGTTTCTGGAACCATGCTTTTTATCAAATAGTAGCTCAAAACTATTTATATGTTTGATTAACTGTTTGTAGAGGACTTTTTATAACACTTTAGAAAAGTGGGTTAGTGTTGAGATAGGTATAAAATCCTTAAAGGATTTGGGATTTGGGGATGGGAACCTTGGGGAGAGGGATTATAATAGAATGCTTTAATACTAGACTTGTAGTGAAGAGAGGTTAGAAATGAAGGTTAGTGGCTCAGCTATCCTATGCACAGCCCAAACATGTGAAGTGGGGACTGATGAGAGAATTTGGGAGATGAATTTTCAGATTTATAAGGTGATTGCTAATTTCTTTGAGATTTTTCTGACATATTCTGCTAGGGGGTACAGTTGAGGTTTGGTAGTATCTTCTGGGGGTACTGTTATAGTACTGAAAAGAGCAAATAATATTTTTGGTACTAGCCATTATGAAGTTTTTATAATCCTGAGCTTGGGTGATATTATTACCTGTAATTATGATTGGGTAGTAATTAGATCTAATGTATTGATCTGTTAAATTCTTTATTTCTTTAAAAGAATTGTTTTATATTCCCAGTAGTAAACAACTAACTAGACTGATTTGCCTAAGATAGTTGTGATTCTAGTTTGTTTTCTAAATGAGAGGTAGGTTTAGTTATGGCTCTTGTCTCAGCAGTTTTGTCCCCAGGATGTTCATGCATTGTATCTCTGGTTCATGACAGTGTCACTATTATTGGATAACCGGGGACACTTTTGTCCACCTAAGTATTCATCTTACACAGGGGAATAAAGAATCATGGAGAGAAGTGAGAATTAAAATAAAATGTTGAAGCAAGATGTGAATGCATTAGAGGCAAACAAGTAGAAGAAAACTGAATTTTTTGTTTGCACATTTGAATTTCATCCAGCAGCACCATGTAGAATGCGATGTGATTGGTCATCCAGCAGCACCATGTAGAATGTGATGTGATGGGCCATCCAGCAGCACCATGTAGAATGCAATGTGATTGGCCATCCAGCAGCACCATGTAGAATGCGATGTGATTGGCCATCCAGCAGCACCATGTAGAATGTGATGTGATTGGCCATCCAGCAGGACCATGTAGAATACGATGTGATTGGTCATCCAGCAGCACCATGTAGAATGCGATGTGATTGGTCATCCAGCAGCACCATGTAGAATGTGATGTGATTGGCCATTTAGCAGCACCATGTAGAATGCGATGTGATTGGTCATCCAGCAGCACCATATAGAATGTGATGTGATTGGCAGCAGTTTTTTTTTATTATTTTAACATTTTCATACTCTAATATTTATTTTTCTCTCTTTCTCACTCACAGCCTTTATTTTGCATACTGCCAAGTAGTCATTCATGCTTTTAGCAGAGTATTTGAAAGCTTTCATTGTGTGATGATTGGAACAGCATCATTCTGCATTGCATACATTAAGTCAGTCAGGCAGAAGGGCTTATTTCTTCTTATCCCATGTTGCATATAAGTTAGTATTAGGAATGGGTCTTCAATTTGTGACAATAACAGTTTCTAGAACATTCTTTTGTATATTCCAACTTCTCACTTTGGAAGAGCAGTAGGTATCACTCTTGTACTTTATGCCTCCCCACTGACCCTTTTGTGTCTGATCCTCATTTATAAACATCAGACATCAGTACAGTAGCAGGCAGTCTAGCCTGACAATGGCAGATCTACCATCAGCTTTATCGGTAACCATTTTAAATATTGGGACCCATAGAGTGAGTCCCAAAACTTGGAGACTGAATGGCTGAAAGAACAGGCTGACATATACTAAGTCTGAGATGCTATTTCTCAGGATATCCCCTTTTCGCTGAAGTATGGTCATCTAGGAGTTGGCATATAGAAGTTTGGAGGGTGGATGGGGCTTTGGTAGGGTGTGCTTTCCCTCTCCAAAAAAGTTTAAAGGAGAAGAGCGATTTTCGAGATTCACTCTGCCCCTGTGTTTTCAGTCTTTTTTTTTTGGCTTGTCGGCACTCGGCATTTCAAGTCCGGCATTTCAATAGGGAGCCAGTTTTGTCATCTGTTGTCCAACCTCCCACCACCAAATTTTCATTCAAACATTTTCTTGTACACCTACAGCTCCACTAGTTTTTTGTACATGTGTTGTGTAAGATGAAAATGCAAGTTTAATGCAACATCAGCCCCATTTCATTGATGTATAATCTTTTTATAAGCAGGGAAATGTAAGGGAATGACAAACACGGCTAGGAAAAAAGACACGCAATTAGAGTTGCTTCAGAACTATTCGTACTCCTTGAACTATCAAAACACATTGGTAATTTAGAATTTTTTGTTGCAATAGTATATTGGCAAATGTATTTATTTAAAATAAAGGTGGGTGGGGAAATTAAATGGTAAGTTAAGAATTTTTTGTTGCAATAGTATATTGGCAAATTTATTCATTTAAAATAAAGGTGGGTGGGGAAATTAATGGATCAAAAAAAAAGAAAATTATGAAATGTACAGTACTTATCTTGGAGTGTAGATGTGCCTGAAAAAGCATATGGATTTATTGCATTTCTTATGATAATTATATTATTCATCTCCATTTACACACTTAATCCTGAAGCAGAAACACCGTGGCACCATATTGTTATGCTGCAGAAAAAAAATAACATTAATGTCTATTGTACTCATGGACGGTCTGTAAACTGTCATATTTGTAGGCTTCTACCCTTTCACGTGTACAGAAAGCCCTGACTTTAAATCACTAAAATATGTTTTCTTGCCTTGGACTGTGACTTTAAAAAGGGCAGCTGAAACTGCTGAAGGTTTCTGTTGTATGTCATTCCTTGACAAAGAATGGCAAATGTCCACTGAAAGTTGAGCCTTGAGAATTTCTTCCCTTTTGTCTGGTCAGATACTTTTTGTTATGAAAAGGAAGTGTATTTTTCCCCAAAGAGAGTTAGTTCTGTAAAATCTTATAAATTACAAAGAGCATTTAGCAGTACTGAGAGGTCAAGTGCAGAGTTCTTTCTCCTTTCCGTCTGCTTTTACTGACACACCCTCATGTCCCTTGGGTTTTGCTTTTCTTGTATTGTACGTGCTGCAGTATAGGTTCTAGTACTGTGTGTTGCTACTGTTGTATCCTGTCTATGTCATGAAATATGCAACAAGTGTTCTTAGAAATAATGATGAATGAAAATAAACTACTGGTGATAGCAGTCAAGTTTTAGAGAGAGAGAGAGAGAGAGAGAGAGAGAGAGAGAGAGAGAGAGCGACCTCATGTTGAAGGTGATTTTCTGACCTGGCATATGCTTTCAACAACATTCACAAAAAAATTGCTTGAACTGGAAAGTGCCTCTCTTCTAAGTTGCTTCTTTCTGTCTGCTATTGATAGAGATAACATTAAATAACTGAATGTTTTCTGAAACACAGAATCAGAAAACAACACAATCGCAAAATCTCCTAATAATATACCTTCAAAAATGAAAGAAAGCATTATAACAAAACATTAATACATACCCTACTTAGATTTTACTATGTTTCTTTTTTTACTATTGTAATTGTTGCTACAATGTTTAGATTATTCTATATTTTATTCTAAAACTATCACATATACTCCCCCACCCCATATTTTTTTATAGGTTCATAGGAGAGTACTAGGCTAACGGCCTAACAGCCCTTTCATACCCATCCATTATTACCTGGATTTATGCAGATTTTCAATACCTATGAGCTAGAGGATGGCTTAGGTTTGTGCCCATGCCTTTGAGTATTTTACAAATTGCTCCTGCCCATAAGGGACATAGCCACCACTCCAGGAGTGAATTTACAATTCTCTATTCATTGATCCAAACTGCATTTGAAGAGGGTCAGGGAAGGGCTCTACTTCATGTGAAGAGATAGCCTGTTCTAGAGAAGGGGTAATCTCTGAGATACATATTTGTCCCTCCAGCATGTTTTGTTAACAGCACCGGCCAGGTTTAGATCCTTGGATCGGGCAATCCTCATACTGTTTGTTTTGTGAATGTGTAACAGTTCTATCAGGGTTGGATTTGAGAATGCCTTGCAGGTTAGGCATAGATCACCTCTTAACAGTAGGTATGAGACAGAGTAAAGGGATAAGGCATTTAGGAGATCTGCACAGGACATGTTGTTTATACCCTGTACTTTTTTTTGTAAGGAACCTCTGACGCTGCTCCAGCTGTTGCAAGTGCATGGCCAAGTACATGTGGAAAGGTGCATTGTACTCAATTATTGGTCTGATAAGGGTGGAATAAAGTGAGACTATAACCTCCTTGGATCTGGATGCCATGCCCGTAAGTATAAGCTGTGCCACATAGAAGGACCTCCTCATCACCATGGACATATGGTGGTTAAAGCTCAGGCTACTATTTATCTGTGTACCTAACTCCCTCATCACTAGGTCCACTCTTATGAGTGTGTTATTAATGTTGTAATCTGCAGGGATATTCAACTTCCCAAAGGGTGCAATTTTGGATTTTATTTTTGCATTTAGTTTTAGGCCATGACTCTGGCACCAATTATTTGCCCGCGTCAGACCTTTCTGAAGGACATTTACATTGTTGGGAGAATTCAATGACTGTCCTCAACTTACAGCCATCAGGAAACTTGGTCAGCCAAAGCCCATCTGCATTAGCCTTAACTTCAGAGAAGCATATTCTGAACAGGAGAGGTCACAGCACTGAGGCCTGTGGTACACCACTAGCAACTAGCCTCTTTCTTGATCTGGATTCCCCCACTCTAACAATGTGTCCTGTCCACGAGCCATTTGGCTGTCTATCTGTGACACAGGTTCATCAGTTCATAGGTGTTTACTAGGCTAGCAACCACAGGGGCCTTTCTAAGCCTAGCCATGCATCCCAAAACTCTGACAAGTATTTATGCCCAATTTTGTGAGTTTATGTACAATACCTGAATGGGGAATTGTGTCAAATGCTTTAGCCAGGTCAAGGTAGGCAGTATGCACTGTTTTACCCTCACTGACAGCCTTGGTGATTTTCTCAAAGATGTCCAGCAGACTGAGCAGCAATGACATCCCCTTGATGAAGCCAAACTGGGTTGGGTCCAGTATTTGGAGGTTTCCTATGTCATTGTTTATCAGGTCTGTGATTATTCTTTCCAGGGCCTTGCATATGAGACGTCAAACTTATGGGTCTGTAATTTCCAGGATCTATTGATAGTCCTACTTTATGCAGAGGTATGACCGTTGTCCTCCATTCCCCAGGGACAAAGCCTGTCTGGAGGTTGTGGGTAAACAGAGATCCTAATGGGCCTGATAAGTCATGTTTCAAGATATTTAGGAGGCATCCTGGGATATTGTTAGGACCCATCAAAGCTGTCTTTTTAGCTTTATTGAGCCCAGTGAAGACCTGTTCTTCTGCGATAACTGGTAGAGGAATGGTGAATGCTATTTCCTAGGGGGTAACCGGAGGTGATGGGGATGAAGCTTGAGCTGAATTTATTAGCTATATCCTTTGGTTGGGCCTAGGTGGTGTCATCTACAATTAAGTTCACACATTGTTGGATGTTGCCTTTAAGACTGCAGACATAACTGAAAAATGGCTTATGGTTATCATTTGCTTGAGAAGCTATTTTTCCCTCAAAGTTGTCTTTTGAAGACTTGACTAGTCTAGCTGCTTGTTTAGCCTAATGAGAGAGTTTTTTGATCTGTTGTGCATGTTCTCTCTTACTTCTGGACAGGACTTTCTTTCTTTTGTTGTATAAACTATTTATACCAGGAGTCCACCAGGGTGGCTTATTTTTGTAGTTTGACCTGGGTTTATTTCAGTATGGTACTGCTGTTTCTGTGCAGCCGTTTGTATGGTTGTGCAGTGCTTTTGTGTACACCTCCCCATAGGCTTCCATATTTTGGAGTTTGGGGGAGCTACGAAATTAGCTATGCCAGTATTTAATAGGAGGTAGTTAACCTCTGAAAGAGCTTTAAAGGCTCTGGAGTTTGATGGGGGCTTTAACTTCATATTTATTTCAAAGGAGATCACTTGGTGATCTTATTTAAACAGTGATGACATTACACTTGGGGTGTGCAATGCTCCCCCATGTTTGTGAGTACCAGGTCTAGGATATTTGTACTCCTAGAGAGAGTGCAGACTAGTTGTTCCGGGGAATTTACATTGACAAAGTCTATACATCTTTGAGCCTGTTTGTTAGTGGTAGTATACATTTACCAGTTAATGGAGAGCATTTGAAATCACCCATGAGTATGGTTTTAGGCTGAATGGTAAGAGATTCTAGTACATTCAGGTATGAGTTATATTTTTTCTTGGTCATGGTAGGGGACCTGTATTTAGTAAGTATAGATGGTAAGGGATTTTACCTTTTTTTTTGGACATGGAGTAGCTCACGTGTGTCATACTGTAGCATTCTCCAGGCTGAGAAGTGCTTCCAGGGACTGCATTTTCTTGTTGAGATGCCTAGCACTGAGTAGTAACACCTTTACCTTGTCATTAATACATTTTCACATGTTGGAAGGTTTACCTGTCTGGCAATGCCTAAAAAAGGTATTACAGGTGTAGGTAATGATTTGGCCAAATGCCTAAAAGCCTAGTGGTGACACTTGCAGGCCATCTCTGACAAAGCAAAGTGGCCTGTCAATCATGTTCTCCGAGGCTGACAAATATTGGATCCACTTGGAGTGACACCAGTAACTAAGCCAATTATTAAAGTCAATAATCTTCACTTGGTATTGTGGCATCATCCATGGAGAAGGCAGAATGTTGCTCAGTGCTAGACTCATACCTGCCTATGACACATATTCTGAGAGCTAAGTCATGCATCCCTTCATGTAGTCTAGGGAGGTATATTTCAGGTCATTAATACCCACATGGTCTATGACTGAATCATACCAGTACTTGTGATTTACTGACCTGATTGCTTGCATAATGTGGCAGATCTTGGCCCCTGACAGGGAACTAACTGTGACCTTATCCTTATTCAGGCTGGTGGGAGGGACATCAGTGTGTCTCAAAATGGACTCTCCTAGGACCAAAATATTAGGTTGTATGATGCTACACTTTGTGCTCAGTAGCTGGGACACTATGTGGAGTTGTTTTATGTGTTGTGGTGGGAGTTGTCTTGTTTGTGTTTAAGTGGAGTTGCTGAGGACATGGTCTGGGAGGTCTTTAAGGGCTGGATAAGTAACATGTGAGCACCCCCATAATGTGGGTCTATCTGCCTGGTCTTTAGTAAGTGTGTGTATGTGTGTGTGTGTGTGTGTGTGTGTGTGTGTGTGTGTGTGTGTGTGCGTGTGTGTGAGTGCGTGTCACTGACAACCTGTTTACCATTTTTAGTGCCTGTGAGTCTTGCCTGCAATGATATTATGTAACTACATCACTTGCATACTTTATTCATCTGTGTCAGAATTAAGTGGCTGTCAGTAAACATAAGGTAATTTCTACATTGTCTCAGGATGTCAATGTCCACCAAGCTGACTGCAGAGATAACAGGAAATTGCCTAACCATGGTTGCTAGAATGAGTGGTGTTTGTAACTGGAAGAGGACTAGCTACTTTAAGATGTGTAATCTTCAGCTAACTGATGGGTGTTTGTAACTGGAAGAGGACTGGCTACTTTAAGTTGTGTAATCTTCAGCTAACTCATACAGCAATGCTGCTCAGCGTGCAAAAAGGGACTGTTGAAGTTTCAGAAAGGGTATTTATAAGTCTGCTGTAATCTAAACTAACTAAATGCAGTGATACTGCTCAGGGAGCAAACCAGTTGTTCCTTGAGCAGTGTGGGACTCTGGAAAATTTCAGAGGTAGTTCTTATAGGGAAAATGCAACTTCAAAGTGCTTGTGACTACATAGGGCACCACTAATGACCACTGAGCAAACCGCAGCATTGCACAAATGTGAGGTTTATATAACGCTAAAAAACAACTTAAATTAGGTGTGCCCGCAGACCAATCAAATAAGCAAACAATAAGTTTTCCACCAGCAATTCCCAGCTCATATAGATGAAATCAACCCTCCCCTGCCTCAAGAGTTCAGACCTTTAACCATCTTAATGTAAAATTGAATGGTTTAGAGCCCAAGTGTTAGTGAACCACAAAATAGATGCCTGCAAGCACTGGCAACAACAGATACAAAGTATTTAGAACACTACAATTGCAGAACAGCAGTCCTTACAGCACTGGAAAATACAACTTAAAACTCTAAGTAAATGCAGGAAAATTAATAAATAGCACAGGAATCTTCAAAAATGCAGCAAACATAAGTCAAAAAGGTACAAAGTAATACTTAAATCATTTTCTTGCCAAGGATGACTTCAGATGCAAGCAGAATTTGTGAAACTCTCATAAATACCCAAAAGATCATTTTTTTCAAAACAAAACTTTTTTATTCAAAATATCTGTACATAATGTAATTTCTATTTATTTAATAAACTATTCCTCCATCCACATCCATTTTCGAAACATACGTTAAATATCTTACTTGTACTTTATAACTAACATCCTAGGAAATCCATACAAATACTGAAAGACACTTTCGGGAAATGTTTCTGGCTGTGGACATTGTGCATCTTGTTATCGGGAAAAGATGGGAAATCACCTATGTTTCTGCAGTGAGTCAAGCCTGTCATTACATCTCCCTGATTCATTGCAGTGGGTAACTGGAGCAAATGTCATCATATTGCATGTTTGTTTGTTCTATGCCCTTCTTTGTAGTGCTGAGTCATACTAAACATCACTTCTAATCCTGACTGTTAAAAGACATCTTTGGGGTAGAGACACAAGAAAAGTGAATGGGATGTGGTGGGAGTAGAACACACATGGCAGACATGCTTTCATTGTTTTGAATAAAAGGAACAGATTTCTTGCCTGGTGCAAGTTCAAGGACTATAAGTATGATTCTGGGAACTTCAGAAATATGACTGCAGTTAGAAGAAAAGGCATAATTACAAGTGGTTGACACTTTGGTGGATAAGTAGCCTTAGTGTGAAAATATAATATTGCAGTGAGTTTTACTGCAGTGGGCAGTGGAACAGTTTTTGTGGAATGTTTCCCCTTTTCTCCACTGTGATATGATTGTGAAGTTTATATATATATATAATTTACAGGGGTGTGGGGGCTCTGTACCTTAGATGGAGGGAGTGCAGGGGGACTCTGCCCCTTAGATGGAGGGGGTGTAGGGGGGCTTGCCCTTGCTAAAAAGGACTCTCTTGCATTTTTGACTCATTAGTTTCTATAGTTTTGAAAACTGTTAAGCTGAATGAGTGTACTTATATGTGTGTGTGTGTGTGTGTGTGTGTGTGTGTGTGTAAATATGTATGTATATATATATATATATATATATATATATATATATATATATATATAAATATATATATATATATATATATATATATATATATATATATATATATATATATATATATATATATATATATATATATATATATATATATATATATATATATATATATATATATATATATATATATATATATATATATATATATATATATATATATATATATTTTTTTAATACAAAACCATTGTCTAGCCTTTTCTTTCAGGTAGATTCATCTTTGAGTTAGTCTCTCTCTCTCTCTCTCTTTATATATATATATATATATATATATATATATATATATATATATATATACAGTATTTTTTTATTTTTTTATTTTTAGTGCTCTGTTTTTTTTCCTCCCACATCCCAAAGACATGCTGTAGGTGGATTGGACACTCTAAATTGGCCCTAGGTGAGAGTGTGTGCATGTGTGTGTGCCTTCTGTGGAAGGTTGGGTGCCAGGCTGGCAACTCGACACCGTAAAACTCCACTGCCAATCATGAGAGGACAGATGATCCACTGTGGCAACCCCTAACTGGGAAAAGCTGAAAGAAGAAGCAGATTTATTTAACATTTTGTACTCTTCTTTTCAAAATTTGCTGTAACGTGTAAAAATTACCTTCATTTTTTTTCCCAGTTTTGGGACTCATACTGTCAAGCCTGGAGCTTTCAGTAAGATACCTTGATGCTTTTATCACTACTGGAGCTGTTCAGAAATTATGTAAATTTGCAGGTATAACAATTGAATCTTTTTTTTTATTATTAATCTGCAGTCAAGGGGAAGAAAGGAAGGTCGAAAGCAGAATCCATGACGTTTCATGCTGTATGTTTGCTAGTGCATCTACTACGGTGACTCTTATACAGTACTTACATTAAAACCTCACTAAAGTATTTTCTGTACTTACACATAGTCATTGCAAATCTTTCTTCATTATGGAACTCAACCCCCATTTTTTAAATGCACAACAATGTGATAGCAGTTACATGCTTATCTGCATTCCTTTTATTGGGTTATGCTTTGGGTTTTCATACATTGGAAAGGATGCACCGATAGTAAGTTCAGAACAATAGACAGGGCATCACATATTCACTGCTTACTGGGTAAGATAACTCTAGTGCCATTTAACCAAAAGCTTGCATGTTCTGGTGTCTCTCTGAACCAAGTTATATATTTTTGTATGCATTCTTGCATTTTATAATTGCTTGAAACCAGTCTTGCAGTTAGGGAAGTTATTGGTACTTTCACCACATTCTCTGTGAAAAAAAAATCTGCATGTGCTCACTAAGCTGTCCTAACATCTACAGGCTATTCTTGCCTACCATTTTTACCTGACTGGTTTTGCTATCTCTCAGGAATTTGTTAAGTACTTGAGGTAGTTGATACATTTGCTTCCATGTCTTATCCTCCATTTCCTGTAGGATGTTTTAATTAAATGCCTTGGGCTTCTATTTATTTTCTTATTTTAGTAGGTAGGTGGACTGGATCACAAAGACTCTTTTTCAGCCATGGTCTAGTTAACAGTAAAATAAAACAAGCACAAATCATAAATTCATGATAAACAATCAAACAGAGTGGTAAACATCATTACAGTGTCATAATGAGAATGCAGAAGCTGTAATATATTTTCAGTGGGCAGTGTGCTGCATGCAATCAGTTATACAATGTAGCAACCACCAAACAAGATGCTTATAGAGTAACAGAGGTAAAGCTTATTATTTCTGGTTATCACCGATTCTAACAATGTGCTGCATGTAATCAGTTATACAATGTAGCAAACACCAGACAAGATGCTTATACAGTAACTGGACCTCGCCAAGGCTTTTGACACCATCCCCCACTTTGGAATCATAGATAAACTTACTAAGCTGGGCATTAATCCCTACATCACTCAATGGGTTGCCAACTGGCTTACTGACAGAACCCACACTGTAAAAGTACCTGACTCCAAATCCAGCTCCAGACAAGTGACAAGTGGAGTACCTCAGGGTTCAGTCCTGGGACCACTCTTGTTTGGCATCTACTTCTCTGAAGTACAGACCAATACTAAGGGACTCTGGCTAACAAAGTTCGCAGATGACTGCAAACTAGGAGCCATTATTGAATCTTCAAATGATGTGGATACTCTACAAAAGGGCCTTACAGAAACAGATGCTTAGTGCCGGAGCCATGGGCTCAAGCTCAATGCCAAGAAATGTATAGTTATCCCCTTTGGGAAAAAACATGTACCCATGACTTACCACATAGGTGGCAGTACATTAAACACCGAAAGTGTCATAAGAGACTTAGGGACACAGGTGGACAGTGGTCTCACCTTCGATAACCACATCACCACAACAGTCAGGTAATCCTTCTATGTGGCACACCTCATCACTAAGGGCTTTTCATCCAGAAAAAAGGAGGTCATTGTCCCACTGTACTCATCCCTCATTAGACCCATTATAGAATACAATGCCCCATTTGGCATGTACCTCTCAAGACACCTGAAACAACTGGAAAGGCCAAACAAATACCCCACTAAATGAATCACAGGCTTAAAGCAGATGCCCTATGCTGACCGCCTTAAAAAACTCCAGCTATACTCTGTCGCATATCATCTATTCAGAGGCAATCTCTGCTTAACATACAAGGCCATGACAAACCCAGAGCTGTTGGACATGCTACACTTAAAGAAATCCCAATCCCTCAGAGCCACACGCTCCAGGGATCTAAACCTTGTCATCACAATGAACAAAACATGCTGGAGGGATAAGTTCCTGACCGAGAGACTCCCCAGACTCTAGAACAGACTGTCTATACATGTCACGCAAAGCGTCTCTTTGGCCCTCTTCAAAAGGAACCATGACAATTGGATGGGAGAAAGGAAATTCACCCCGGGGATCACATCAGTCGCCCTGCTAGACAGGGGTCCAGAAAGTAAATAGTGTGGGAAGAAATAGCCAGGGAATTGTTATGGCTAGGCTTGTATAGGCCCTAGGGCCGATAGCCTAGTACCAACCTTTGAACCTATGAACAGAAGTAATGCTTATTATTTCTGCTTATCACAGATTCTAACAATGTGCTGCATATAATTAGGTATACAATATAGCAAACACCAGACAAGATGCTTATACATTAACAGAGGTAAAGCTTATTATTTCTGCTTATCACAGATTCTAACAATGTGCTGCATGTAATCAGTTATACAATGCAGCAAACACCAGACAAGATGCTTATACAGTAATAGAGGTAAAGCTTATTATTTGGGTTTACTTTAATTAACCGAAAGGTGATTCCAGCGAATGCAAATCCATTGACACATATGCATCAAACCGAGAAATGAGCAAACTCACAAAACCGTGAAACTCAAAATACCGATTTGTCATTCTCCGCCAACCCCACCACCTGAAACACACTACCCACCCAAACAAAATAAATAAACCACATATACCAACCAAAACCCTACCTCAAACCCTACACTAAACGTTAAATACATTACCCATATTACATTACCTATTTATGCACTTACTTTAACCCGCACCCTAATGTCCGTAACTATCGCACACTTACCTTACAGATCTGTAGCTCAGATGGGCCAACCAAAACAATTCCAAATTTCGAATTTCATGGTAATTTCACAGTTTTGTGAGTTCACTTATTTCACGGTTCGATGCATTTGTGTCGATGGATTTGCATTTGCTGGAATCAGCTTTTGGTTAAATGAAGTAGACCCTATTATTTCTGCTTATCACAGATTCTAACAATGTGCTGCATGTAATCAGTTATACAGTGTAGCAAACACCAGACAAGATGCTTATACAGTTTGTTTGTGTCTTTCAGCTTTTCCTGGTTAGGGGTCACCACAGCGGAATTCCGGTCCGCTAATGATTGGCAGTTGATTTTTACGTACAGGCTTGCCAGGCCTGATGCACAACCTTCAATGAAGGTACGCCCATTCATGCATGTCTCCATGCAGAAGACGGTCTAGCTGAGAATCGAACCGGACAACGTCTTACTGTGAGGCTGTGCTGCATGTAATCAGTTATACTATGTAGTAAAGTTTATTATTTCTGCTTATCACCGATTCTTACAATGTGCTGCATGTAATCAGTCATACTATGTAGCAAACACCAGAGAAGATGCTTATACAGTAACAGAGGTAAAGTTTATTATTTCTTGTTATCACCGATTCTTACAATGTGCTGCATGTAATCAGTTATAGTATGTAGCAAACACCAGAGAAGATGCTTATACAGTAACAGAGGTAAAGTTTATTACTTCTGCTTATCACCGATTCTGACAATGTGCTGCATGTAATCAGTTATACTATGTAGCAAACACCAGAAAAGATGCTTATACAGTAACAGAGGTAAAGTTTATTATTTCTGCTTATCACCAATTCTTACAATGTGCTGCATGTAATCAGTTATACTATGTAGCAAACACCAGAGAGAAGATGCTTATACATTAACAGAGGTAAAGCTTATTATTTCTGGTTATCACTGATTCTAACAATGTGCTGCATGTAATCAGTTATACAATGTAGCAAACATCAGACAAGATGCTTATACAGTAACGGGTAAAGCTTATTATTTCTGGTTATCACTGATTCTTACAATGTGCTGCATGTAATCAGTTATACAATGTAGCAAACACCAGGCAAGATGCTTATACAGTAACAGAGGTAAAGCTTATTATTTCTGGTTATCACCGATTCTTACAGTGTGCTGCATGTAATCAGTTATACTATGTAGCAAACACCAGAGAAGATGCTTATACAGTAACGGGTAAAGTTTATTATTTCTGCTTATCACTGATTCTAACAATGCACTGCTGTTCAACAGCAATAGTTACACAGGAATTATTCTAACTGCAAGAGGGATGATAAGTAAAGTTAATTGGTTTAACCTAGTATTCTAAGAATTAAAAATAATATAATGTAGTGCCATGCAGGTAGGAGAAGGAAAACTACATAGGTATGTAGTGCTTGTGAAAGTGATTATGTTTGGTGGAAATATAATTATTTGGAATTAATTAACAGTAAATGTAAAAGAATGGAAACTGTATGATGTTTGATATGTAGTGTGATATGTAATGTGGTCCAGATTCAGTGACACTTTTAAGCCATGACCTAGGCCACAAGGGCAAAGACAATAACAAGTAAGAAATAGACTACAAAGAAACAAATACTGTCATTAAGAAATCAGATCAGATGTTTGTCTCCTTTGCAAGAGGCACAGAAGGAAAATGTGTTAATAAACAGGCATTTTTAAAATAGCTGACTCGTTGTATTTGATTTCTCTTTCCATGGAAAACCTGTGCCCAGGTCATGTGAAGATCCATTCCACTAGAGCTACAACACCCACCACAACATTTCTTAATGGAGGCAGTACCCAGTCCAGTCTGGAAGTACCAACCTGGCCTGTCCACTCACAAGAATTTGGTCAGATCACACCCTGAGTAGTCCTTGCAGTTCTGAAGGTCATTCCAGAAAGGTCTGTGGCATGGCAGATAAAGAATATGATTAGGGAATACAGCAGCTATATTTCTTCTCACTTGATATTAGAAGAGACAGGAGAAAAATGACACTGGTTCACAAGACCAAGTCAGATATGTGAATTTTTTCTTTGTTTGAAGAGAAAAGATGGAGGAGATGAGGGGCCACAGGTTGTGGGAACTGACTTTTCCCTGCATCTCTAAAAGTATTTTTTCACAGATAAGGTTGTGGACCCAAGGAATGGACTATATGAATTTGTAGTAGAGAAGGAATCCACAGTGGCATTCAAAGGGCATCGAGCAGGAGGAAAATGGGGTAAGAAGTGAAAGCAGGGATGAAGAGAGGCAGAATGTTAAATGCACTTTTAAGGCCAGATTAGATATCGTCTACTTCTGTCATCTGCAAATATAATGAAACATAATTTTAAATAGAAATGTATGCTATGTTAGTAATGCAGATAATAAGTATAGGCCGATACTAAACTGGTTGTGAAAAAAGGTGAATAATGCAAGATTATAGGCAGAGTAGAAAGAACGGTGGGAGGAGAGGACAGGGCAAAATAAAACCACAGTAGCTGAGAAGATGAAGCTTATCAAAATGCATATTTCTTATAAGCAAAATGAAAGGCAAATTAGATGACATTATATCAGGTGAGTGAAGAACAGGTGGCAGTAACTGTCATGTGACAAATGGCCTTTGAGAGTAGATAGGAAGGAGGCAGGGGAGAGTCTGCAGGTTTCTGGTGTTTTGTGGAATGCTGTTCCAGACCTCAGGGCCATAACCAGACAACGCATTGTTACTGGAAACAAAGAGCAGTGCTGAATGTGCCGGCTGAAGGCGACAGTCTGAAAATTAGACATTTTCAAATAGGTTCATAGAAGGTTACTAGGCTAATGGCCCTAGAGTCCTTACAAAACTAGTCATATTTATCCCAAATTGCCCCAGTTGTCAGTGGTTAGGTGAGTGAAGTTCACAGAAGTAGGAGTCTATGCTAATTAATACTGACTGCTTCTGTCTATGAGGGACATAGGTGCCACCCCAGGAGTGAATTTGTGGTCAGCCAGCCATTGATCTAGGTTGCTTTTGAAGAGGGTCAGGGAGGGGCTCTGTTGCACATGAATTGGAAGCTTGTTCCAGAGACGTGGTAGTCTCTCGGAGATGTCGCTATCTCTCCAACATTATTTGCTCATGTCAAAGGCTAGGTTAAGATCCCTGGAGTGAGTGATCCTCGTGCATTTTGATTTATGAACATGTAGCATTTCCATCAGGGCTGGGTCAGAGGCTGCCCTGTAAACTAGGCACAAGTTACCCCTTAGCAGCCTGTAGGAGACAGAATACAATGACAGGGCTTTCAGTCTTTCTGTGTAGGACTTGTTTTGTGTACCCTGTAATTTCTTGGTGAGAAATCTTTGTGCTCTCTCCAAGTGTTGCAGATGTCTGGTGAGGTACATGTAAAATGGAGCATTGTACTCAATTATTGTTCTGATGAGGGCTGAGTATAATGGGATTATAACATCCTCAGATCTAGATGTGATGCCTTTACTAATGAGATGTACCACATAGAAGAATTTCCTTACTACTGTGGATACATGGTGGTTGAAGTTTAGATAGCTGTCAACCTGACTACCCAGATCACATGCCACTGGGTCTACACTTAGGGAGTTGCTGTCTATAATGTAATTAGCAGGGATGTCCGCTTTCCCAAAGGGAATAATGATAAATATGTTTGCATTTAGCTTTAATCTGTGGCTTTGGCGCCAATCATTTGTCTATGTTAACCCTTTCTGCAGTATATTAACATCATTGGGGGACTCACTGATTGCTTCCAATTTGTAATCATCAGCGAACGTGGTCAGCCATAGGCTGTCAACATTTACCTGGACTTCTGAGAAATAAATACTGAACAGTAAAGGGCTCAGCACAGATCCCTGTGGTATGCCACTGGTGACTGGTCTTTTGCTTAAGGTGAAGTCACCCACTTTGACAGTATGTGTCCTGTCGGTGATCCACTCAGCAACCCATCTAGTGATGTAAGAATTAATTCCCAATTCTGAAAGATTCTCTGTAATATCTGAATGGGGGGTTGTGTGAAATAACTTGGCTAGGTGAAGGTAGGCAGTATGCACTGTCTTTCCTTTGGCCAGGGCCTTTGTGACTTTCTCAAATAAATCAACTAGGTTTAACAGGTATTATTGACCCTTAACAAATTAAAAGTGGGTTGGGTCCAGAGTTTGGAGGTTACCGATGTCCTTGTTAATGAGGTCCATATTGATTCTTTCCATGCCCTCGCAGATGAGGCTAGTCAAACTTATGGGCCAATAATTCCCAGGGGCAGTTGACGGTTCACCGTTGTGCAGAGGAATTACTGTTGCTGTCCTCCATTCTACCGGAACAGAGCCAGTTCACAGGCTGTGGTTATACAGGGATCCAAGTGGGTCTGCTAGGTTATGTTTTAAGTTGTTTAAAAGGCAACCTGGGATGTTGTCTGGTCCCACTGTTGCTGTGTTCTTGGCCTTGGAGAGCACAGAGATGTACTGCTCTCTTGAGATAATAGTTTGAGGAATGATAGCAGGTATACTTTGGGGGATGACTGGAGTGGATGGGGGGTGAAGTTTACTCCAAATCTATCAGCTGGCAGGTTGGCTATTACCTCTGGTTGAGTATGGGTGGTGCCATCCACAATCAGTTCAGTGCATAGCTGGGAATTCTGTTTTAGATTGTGGACATAGTTAAAGAATGCCTTGTGATTATCCTTAGCTGGGGGGGGGGCTATTTTTGCTTCATAATTAGCTTTGGAGGACTTGACAACATCTCTAATTTGTCTGTTTATGCTAGAGAGGGATTTCTTCCTCTGCGGAGCCAGTTCCCTCGTGTTCTTGGACGTTAGTTTATTTCTGTTGTTGTATAGCCTGTTTACACTAGGGATCCACCAGGGTAGCTTGTTTTTTTTGGCAAGACCTGGTTTTAATCTGGTTAGGTACAGCCAATTCTATACAACTGCTTATGTGGTTATATGGGGCATTGGTGTATATCTCTGTATAGCAGTCCATGTTATCTGTGTTTGGGGGGCTTTGAAACTTCTTATATCATCACTTAGTAGGAGGTCATTTGTCTTGGAAAAATTCTTAAACATTTTTGAGCTTGATGGGGTATCTGGTCTTATAATTACATTGAATGATACTGATTTATGGTCCGATCTTACCAGGGAGGAAATCACACAGGGGGTGCTGCAATTCTCTCCCATTTTAGTGAGTACTATGTACAGGACATTTGAGCCCCTTGTGGGAATGCTGACTATCTGTTCTAGAGCATTTGCATTGGCAAAGTCTAGAAACCTCTGAGCCTGCATGTTTGTGGTCGTGTACATTTCCCAGTCAATGGAAGGATAGTTAAAATCACCCATGAGTAAGGTGCTGGACTGTATGGCAAGTGACTCCAGTAAGTCTAGGTATGTGGTATGCTTTTTCTGGTTCATGGTGGTGGAACTATAGCTATCTACGATGTGGTAGGGGGGTTTGTCTATAGTTAATTGAACATAGAGTAGCTTGGGAGAATCACACTGACCAGCCTTGCGGTGTACTTGTCCTTAATGAAGATGGATACACCTCCTCCTTTGGTTATTTTATGCTTAGTTGGTGGTCTGAACGTATGGAAGGCTGTGTAGCCGTGCATGGCCAGGGTGCTTTTTGCAGCTCTGTACTATGTCTCGGTGACTGCACAGATGTCAGCATGTTCCAAAGTGAGGAGTGCTTCCAGATTGTGCAGTTTCTTGTTTAGACTCCTAGCATTGAGCAGCAGTACCGTGAGTTTATCTAGAGAGGATTTTGTTACATTGGGAGGTTGGTTGTTTTGACACTGCCTGAAAAAGGCACAATAGGGGTGGCTAATGCCTTTTCCAGTATCCGAAAGCCTAGAGGAGACAGGTGCAGACCATCTGTGTCAAAGCAGCATGGCCTGTCGACCATGTCTTCCCAGGCTGACAGTTGATCCCCATGGACTCATGCCAGAAGCTAAGCCAATTGTTAAAGTCAATCATATTTTGTTTCCATTGTGGCTTCAGCCTTAGAGAAGATGGAATGGTGCTTAAGGCTAGGCTTATACCTGCATGTTACACATATCTGGGAACTCAGTCATGTCTCTCTTCATATAGTTCATAGAGATGCATCAAAAGTCATTCACCCTACCATGGACTATGACAGAGACATACTGGTACATATGGTTGATTGACTTGAGTGCTTGAGTGACTTGACAGATGCTGCCACTTGACAGGCAGCTAACTGTATCCCTCTGCTTATCCAGCCTGGTGAGGGGAATATCCGTGTGTCTCACTATGGAGTCTGCTATGACCAATACATTAGGTTTTGTGGTGTTACACTTTATGGGCTTATTTGTTGAGAAACTAGTGTGTGTGTTATTATGTGCTGTGGTTGTTTTTTGCATTAGTGTGTGTGCAAGTGTTTTCCATTTGGTAGGCCTCTGATCTTTCAGTAAGTTACCAGTGAGTGCCTCCCTATATGTGGGTTTGTGTGTCACGTCATTTAGTGTGGAGAGTGATGTGTGTGTGCTGACGACCTGTTTAGCATTTGATTTGTCCTTATGTGAGTGTCGTGCCTCCAAGTTTATAGTGTAACTACATCTCTCAAATAAAGTATCTGTTTGTTTCAGGAATAATTGGTTGTCCATATTCATGAGACATGTCACAGGGTAAAGATGAGTCTTAGGGAAGACAGTAGCCCATATAAAGCTGATTAAAGACTGTGATACAGACAAGAAGAATGGATTAAATTTTATGCCAGCAACCTGATCAGCATTCTACCTAAATTAATGGAAGAAGCTATAATGGAGCTTATACAAAATGACAGAGTGTACCTACTACTGTGAGATACAGAACAATATGGGTTTGCTAAGGAGAGAAACTGCTTTTTAAAGCTTGTTCCTTGGAAGGGGAAATCATAGCATTTGATGAAGAACAGTCAATGCATGATGCTTGTTTTTTTAACCTTGTTAAGACCTTTAACACTATTCCACATTACGGGAAATGGCAAGTCCACATCATTAAATATGAATCAATATGTTTATTGAGTGGCTAAAACACCTGGTGAACAATATAACAGAACAGCTCTGGTGTGGATATCTGTTTGTCCTGATCGAGGGTTTGCCAGTGGGATCCCACACGGTCCTGTAGTGGGATGACCTCCTTTTCAACAATTCTTCTCAGGTGCAGATGTGGGAAGGGATTACCAAATATGCTGATGATTTCAATTTCTATAGCATAATTAGCTCAATAAATGCTGTTAAACTTTCTCAAGGGGGACTAATAATACATACCTTGTACACTAATAATGACATAATTTTAAAGTCAGTAAATGTGACATCATGAAAACTGGCGAAGGGAATATAATGCATGATTATAAGATAAATGGGTAGAATCACATTAAAATGGCATCATCATTAAAAAAGAAGCCAGTGTGGACACAATTTAAATTCTGACTATTATACATCTGTGATGGACAAAAGCTACACTGCAACAATCACTACCCTGATGACCATTCAATGTGTGAGAAGATTGACTGTAAGAGCATGCAACAGATGCACCCTGCTGCCTTTTTGATGGCCAACTCCTGTTACAGTGAAATAAGGTTTACATTACACAACTGTAGAGTGGAATTATAGACACTAGCTGCCTAGGATTTCACCCACCCCCATGCTCCCACCCACAGTACCTTCCAGTGCTATCTAGCCAACAGCTACTATATCTTGACCAAGACATTTTTACACACACACACACACACACACACACACACACACACACACACACACACACGCGCGCGCGCACACACACACACACACACACACACACACACACACACACACACACACACACACGTTTTCGTAGAAGAGTGAGTAACACATTTATACTGCAAGTGTCCCTTTTCCTGTCTTTTTGGTAATGCACTCCCACCAGTTAGATCAACAGAGCATGGCAACAACACAGTTTGTGTATATCTAAACCCTAGTGAGCCATAATATACTCATTTGGCAGCTCTGACTAAAACAGTCACTCTTCAAAAGGCAAAAGCCAAACGTTAATAGTAGGTCAAGCTCAGTGATTATCTTATATACTAATAAGTAATTCAGCAGCCACAATGTATTTATTATTTATTTATTTATTGACATTTGTTAACCGGGTTAGTCCAACTGGGCTTGGGACCCATTTTCAGTGGAGACCCGAGGAGAAAGGCTCCAAGAAATGCAGCCGTTTACAACAGAGGTTATACAATCACTAAGTAGGTATTTTACAAGCACAGTTTACACAAATAGATGATAATACCTAAAAAAGAGACAAAAGTTATACAGTGTTGGATATGAACACATTGATTTAACAATAGATATGTTAGACAAATCAAAGAAGAAAATTAAAAGTCAGTATACCTGTATTATATTACAGGGTAGCAGTGTAATTACATATTTACAAATTTCGGAAATTGAATAAACAATACTTCACTTGAAATGAAAGTTGAACAATGCACTTTTGTAAGATTAAATATATAGCAAATAAATGCACAGGGAAATAATAGAAATTTAACAGACATATGGCATATAGAGAAATACTAACAATGGCTGTTTTGGTCTTAGTATTAGCCACTAACTTGATATTTACTGCATTCTGCCTACATCTTGCTTTAAAAAAACATCTTTCAGTTGTAGGAGACTCCCAAGCATTTCATTTTACTAGACATATGCTCACAGTTTAAAAAGTCCTGTGTATTTTGTAGAAGGCAAAGAGTAACTGCACTCTGACCTTAAAGAGTTCCAATTTCTACATTTCTTATTTGGTTGAGCGTTTAAATCTAAGTGCCTTATTTGATCAACACTTGACTTTAGAAGTAGTTGCTGTCCAATTTATGGCAATAGCCAAAGGAAGTAGCAAGCTTAGAGGGAAAAAAAACAAACAGCTATCTGCTGCGGTGTTCGAAATCAGGTCCATTCTTTTTTTCAGAGCTTTTTTACTGACCATTTATATAACAAACATTTCACACAGTGCCATTTGACACACACCATCATTGTCATGGAGTTTACTTTACACATTTGTAGTAAAACGTTGGGGGTAGTAAAATGTTGGAGGTAAGAGGACATTTAGTATGTGGTGAATAAAGACGGAGGCACAGGAAAAGAGTATGTAGCATGAAGAAATGGTGGTTTGTAAGAAAAGTAAAAAGAGGTAAGTATTATTAAGTAGTCGAGACGTTTTGGGTGGAGAAGGCTAAGAAGGTCAGATTATTTGTAGTGATAAAGGAGACTGCGGTTCTGTTAAGTTTGGTTAGGGAGAGTAGATAGCAGTTATAAGAAGGTAGCAGCCTGAGAAAGTAGTCAAGGAGAAAGGTAGAGCTGCTCTGGGTGGTGGTCTGAGAGGATGTTTGATAGTAGCCAGGTGTTAGACATCTGCTCATCCATGATTGAAATAGATGATGCTTAAGGAACTTTTTTAAATTGAGTGTACTTGTCAACTAGTCTTGGTTCTTTGGGGATTTATTCCTACAGTGTTCTCAGCTTGATTCTTAATCTCCTATATTAAAATATATCCTCAATGTTTCCATTCTCTGTTAATACTATCTTTCCATTCCCTATCTTGTTGCATGCATAACAGCTTATTATACACTTTTATACTATTTATTTAATTTTTTTTACACTTTCCATTCTAGATCATATTTCCATCATTTTGCTATTAAGTTTTTCACCCATCCACCTAACAAACGTAGGTGAATATTTTTCAATTCTTTCCATGTATGTTTTCCTCTTATACCTAACAGGCAGAATTGACACTTATCAGGCACTTGTTTACCAAATATCTTTTTCCCATTCTGATATATAGTCTCCCAAATTTGTTTAACTCACATACATTACCAAAACATGTTAATGCTACCTGCTTCTGTGTATCTACATCTCCAATGTTCTCTTTCCCTTACCTGCCATTCTTGCACAATCTGCACCAGTGTCGAAAACCAGCCATTGCATATACTGGTCCCAAGTTACTGGGAGTAGTTTCAGCCTCACCAGTCTTTTCAAGCAACTATTACATGTTGTTTTGGAAAGCACTACCTACTCTTTTGCTGTCCATCTTAACCTCAGGTTTTCCATCGCCTTTTTGATATTTTATCTATTTAAATGTGTATTAAAGTGCTTCACACTCATGTGTTTTACACTGCTTCCCTTTTCCCGTCTGATATACTCGTGTACTCTCCTTCACCTTCTTCCTAACGCTTCACTTCTTTCCTCCTTAACTAGAATGCATTTGCTGTCCTCAGCTGCTCATAATGAAGCTGCCCTCCCTCCTGTAAGCAACATCTGTCTCTCAACTGGTGCTGTTTCAGAAGCCTCCCCATAGAGCCTCCATTTATGTGAAAGAAGTCTTTTACCTCTATTTATTTATTTATATTTCTTTGCAGGGTAGAAAACTAGTAAGTATTGATCAACTTCGGGCTCAGCCACAAATATGGAAATGTAAGCGATCACCGAGTAGTTCAAACTAGTTACATTGAAAAAAAACTGTATATGATTGATTTTATCTCCTCCAATGTACTATTTTAATCTGAATTGTATTTTCTGGGTTATCCCACAAGCCTATACAGAAAAGGCCCATCAAGGTTTCATAATGTCTTTTGATCTCCTTGGCATATGTATTCAAAATTATTTGAGCTTTGTTGTTTAGTCTTTGGTCCTCACCATTATGCTTTCCCTGTGCACGTCTTTGAAAAACAAATGCTGTAGTTATTGCCACCATATAGAGGCAGAAATCAGGCATGCCCCATCCTCCCCAGCTCCTGGATACTCAAAGCCTTCTTTTTACTATCCTACTACATGTCTCTTGCCATATGAATTGATCAGAATATGCCTGCATTTTCTCTATCCACTTCTTATAGGTTTGTATGTTAGTACTAAGCTAACTGCCCTTGTGAGCCATTGTAATCCTAGCCAGTTATCCCTTGTGAGAATCAAACCCTGCACCTTGTGTTTGTAAGGAAAACACCTTAACCATGAGGCCACCCTCCCAACCCTTTTAATCTTTCTCAAAAGGAGGCAGATGCATGAGTAATTATAGCACCCCAGGGAAGATTATCATTTGAATAAGATTTATTCTTCCAGTTAATATAAAAAAAATTATTAGACCATCTCCCTGACAACATCTTAATCTGCTCCAAAAGATTTTCATAATTGATTTGTGTTAGTTAATTTCTACCTTCTTCCATTTTTATACATACATATATTATACTCCTATTTATTAAATCTTCTTGTATAGCATTTCTTGGTTTTCCTATTCTGCCTTGAAATGTTTTACACCAGTTGCATTCTAATAATTCAAGTTCAGCAACTGGTGTGGTATGTTTCGGCATGTGCATCATAGGAAAGAAGTATTAAGTACGAGTGATTCCCCTTCTGCTCTAGATAAACAAGGATTTCTACTGGTGAAAATCAGAGTTTGACTTTTTCTTGTGTAAACCTGGTTACAGTAGCTCTGTTTAATGTTCTGGTGCTTGAGTTGGAATGGGTTCTTTTCTTTTTTTTTTTTTTTGTTGTATTGTTTAGTCCTGAATAATTCAGCCGCTGCATAAGGTGTACAGGAACAGACTTGCAGGAGATATTTCCAGAACTACGTAATCCCTGGAAACCTTTACAGGATTAATGAAAGGTGCAGCAACAGATGTGGTACAGTTAACAAGGTGGTGGTTAAGCATGATAAAGGGCTGGAGTGGTTAGCGAGCTCTACGGCAGAGCAGCAGATGGTACTTAAGAATCAGGGGGGAAGGAAACCGATCTCACTATCAGGGAGCTGAGGGATTTACAGGCACATGCATTGCAGCTGGAGGCTAAACTTCTCACTGCCAGGGAGCTGAAGGATTTACAGGCACACACACATTATAGCTGGAGGCTAAACGTCTCACTGTCAGGGAGATGAAGGATCTAACGTCTCACTGTCAGGGAGATGAAGGATCTACATGCACACACATTGCAGCTGGAGGCTAAACATCTCACTGTCAGGGAGCTGAAGGATTTACAGGTACACACATTGCAGCTGGAGGCTAAACGTCTTACTGTCAGGGAGCTGAAGGATTTACAGGCACACACATTGCAGCTGGAGGCTAAACGTCTCACTGTTAGGGAGCTGAAGGATCTACATGCACACACATTGCAGCTGCAGGCTAAACATCTCACTGTCAGAGAGCTGAAGGATCTACAGGCACACATGTAGCTGGAGGCTAAATGTCTCACTATCAGGGAGCTGAAGCATCTACATGCACACACATTGCAGCTGGAGGCTAAACGTCTCACTGTCAGGGAGCTGAAGGATTTACAGGTACACACATAGCAGCTGGAGGCTAAGCTAGATGATTTGGAGAATCACTTGAGGCACAATACTCTATGAGGGCTGGGATTTCCAGAAAGGGTTGAAGATATAGATACAGTTGTTTTTATACAAAAATGCTGTGTAAATTGTTGGAAGGTGGACTCCCTTCTTATATGGATCGAACTCATAGGATGTTGTCTAGACAACAGACTAGTGCATGCCCTAGTCATTTGATCTTTTGCTGTCTCGACTATAATGATAGGGAGAGAATACTCAGAGTGGTGAGGCCACAAGACACTAATCTCAGTTGGGGGCACTCTGTGAAAATTGTGCCTGACTATAGTACTGCTTTGTTTGCTAAAAGGAAGGTCATGGCATCATTTCTCCATTGGGGCAGGGAGATGGGGGTTTTCTGTTTCAGTGAAATACCTTGCTACCCTGCTTTTGGTTAAAGGGATGCAGAGCTTTTCTTTCCATTTCCCAGTGGATGTGGAAGTCTTTTTGAGGGACTGGGAGGCTAGTCATGGATCTTCATATGCTGAGATAGTTAAAGCGTATGCTGCACACAGTAAGAAGAGGGAGAGGCAGATGTCTATTACCCCCGCCAAATCACTGCAGGGCGAGAAAGGCAAACTGGCTTCTCCCTCCTTAATAAAACTAGCCAGTCAAGGGGGAATTCAACAGAGGTTATTTGAGTCATTCATATCCATGGACTTGGTTGTGTCTAACTCATAGGATTTGGAAGATCCATTCTCCAGGGGAGAAGAAGTCTAATCAGAGATGGAACTGACTAGAGAGGATATTCAAGAAATTGAGGACTTGTGGCTGGATCTTCTGGGGGATGAAACAAGGAAAAACTAATATGGGGACTTTGAAGCATGACTGTAGGAAGTGAACATTGTGGGATGGAGGGTGGAAGTACTGCAATGTGAAACTGCATTTTTTTCTTGTCCTGATGGTGTGATGTGTGATGGTTATTTGTCAAGCTTTGCAACCTTAAGACATGTGAGGGGGATGGTTATGTATGTAAGACTGTTGTATGTTATTGACTATGTTTGTATGATTTGCTCAGAATGGGTGCAGCCTTGTTCTCTGACTCTCACTTTGGTAATTCATTTTGATTTTGAGATTATTGGGAGTGAGTGGAGATTTCCTGAGGGTCATGTGTCGAGGTTCCAAAGATGACACCAGGGGGTGTCAGGTAGGAATTGCTGTTGCTAGTTCAGGGTTGGGGGGGGTAGTTGTAGGAATTACTACTTAGATTCTTGGCTGTGCAGTGCAGTTAGTATACTGAGGACTATGGAAATACACGTTAAGACCTAGTTAGGCTTGGTACTGTTAACATGAAAGGCATTAATGGCTGAGCCAAAGATAGAGCTGTGGTCATGTTTTTGAATCAGAAGTGGATTACAATAGCATGTGTGCAGGAGACTAAGTTGAAGGGGCCACTCCTACAATTTAAAAAGTGGTAGAAGGGGAAATGTTCTATAGTTATACAAAGTCACCTATAAGGGGGTGTGGGGGTTGCTGTCTTGATTCATCTTTCCCTGGCAGGGCAGGTGATAAAATGCAAGACCAATGCAGAAAGCATCTTCAAGACTGGTGGTTATGCACACCGAGCATTGGAAGTTGATTCTAGGGAGTTATTATGGGCCAAATGAGGACTTCAGTGCTCAGAACGCTTGATGACAGAGTTTCTGAGACTGTATTATTTGCAGGGATATTGTGTGCTTATGGGGGATACTTTAGTGTCACCATAGATTCTTGGCTTGATAGATAGGCTGAGGGGGGTGGAGAGATATGCATGTAAAGCCAAGGCATTGAAGCAGGCCATGGACAAGTTGTTTTTGGTAGCCGTGTGGAGGAGTTTGTTCCCTGATACAAGGGATTTCACTTTTGATGAGGCTATAGATGAGGTAACTAACAGAAGAAATATGCTCTTGGTCACCAGAAGTTTTGTACCCAACTTGTTGTGGACAAATATCATACCAGTGGCACTCTCTGATCATTCACTGGCTACATGTGTTTTGAGTATGGGGAGACTGCGAGGCCAGTCATATTTTGCAAGCTCAACTCACTGTTGTTCCAAAGTTAGGAGATGTTTGGGATCATCCATGATTGGGTGCATAACTTCTGATGTGATCGTGGGGATCAAGGACAGTCTTTAGGAAAATAACGGGGGTTAAGATGGCTTTAAGACAGTTTCATTAAAACATTCAGAAGACCAGGAAAATGAGAGAGAGGTCACAGCACAAGGAATTGGAAGACCAGTTAAGGTGACTGGAAATCTGCTTTAGAGACCCGCTGTATCAGGATCAGTTTATCAGTGCTCAGATTCAGGAGGTCAAGGCTCAGTGGAAGACATTACACTTGCTAGAAATTCAGGAAAAGTGGAACAGATATAGACTGATCTACTGAGCTAAGGGTTTGATCTCTTTTAAAGTTTTGCCAGATGATGTAAGGAAAGGGCAGGTGATTTGGTGGTTTTAGGAAGGAGTGTGGGTGGGCAGTATGGTTTCTAAGAGAAGAGAGAAGATTAATGAGATATTTTACAAGGAATATGAATATGGTTATATATTTTTTTTTGGGGGGGAGGCTCTGGATTATTCACAGTGATCCAGTTCTTAGATAGTTTGAAGTTGAAAGTCATGGGCAAACAGTTCATGTTGGATTTAGGTAGGGAGATATCTAGGGAGATAATAAGTACCAATTAGGAACCTGGGGGGAAGGCCCTGGATTAGATGGGGTGACTCCTAACTTTTTTAGGGCATATGGAGACTTGTTGGTGGAGCCTCCCTAGGATTATTTTCACCTGGTGGAAAGGGTGGGGCATTTTGCAGAGGAAGCCAACAAAGCCAGAATTTATTTATTTATTTATTTTTGTTAAAACCAGGCAGAGACAGGTACTATGTGAGTAGTTATACGCCAGTTTCACTCCTGCAAGGAGATACAAAAACCTATGCCAAAATTTTGGCTAGGAGGTTAGAGAACGTTTTGCTCACTGTTTCAGTGAACCATCAGGGATTCATCAAAGGATGATGTGGAGTTTCTGAGTTGATCAGACGGTTAAATGTACAGAAAAAAGAAGAGATGAGGAACTAAATAATGGGCCTTATTAATAGATTTTGTGAAGGCCTTTGACATTGTTGAGTGGAATTTTCTGTGGGCTCTGTTAAGGGTAGTGGGGTGCCCTGATCAGTTGATTAGAATGTGTAAAGTGCTATACATTTGAAGATCAGCTGTGGTGTCATCCAATGGCCTTTCGTCTACAGCCTTGGAGTTGAGGAGGTGCACTAGGCAAGGAAACCCCTTATCACCTTTGTTGTTTGTTCTGGTAATGTCAGCTTTGGAAGACTTTTTAAGGGGGGAGGCTTATGAAGGGCACTATTGCGATTTCCCAATACGAGGTGAGGTTAGGATCCTGGTTTGAGGATGACTGTGTGGTCTGGCTGTCTTGTCCTCACGTTAGTATAGTTGGGGTGCTAGATTCGTTCAAGGAATTTGCTAGCATGTCAGTATCGAGCTTAAATATTATTAAGACTAAACTATTTCCTCCAACTAAACAGGCTTTACTGGATTTCCATTCTGAAGCATTGCCCTCTGGGGTGGTTACCAAGGCAGAATATTCAGGAATATGGGTGACGCTTGATATGGCTCTGCTTCTTTGTGTGAATGTCAGATCTCTTACGGCTTATCTGAGCAGAAAATTGTATATGTGGAGTGGTATGAATTTTCCTTTCATGAGTTGGGGTCAAGTGGTCAAGTCCCTATTTTTGCCTAAGATTCTGTTTTTGTTTAGACACCTGCCACATATGGTGCTCTCCCCACTGATCATTGAGTGGCAGAAATGTCTACTGAATTTTGTATGGAAGGGCAATAGACCTAGAGTAAATATGGGACTAAGCTGTTCACCACTCTAAGGGTGGGTGGGAGGTTTTAGGAATTCTAAACCTGCATGTGCATGGGAGGGCAGCAGTGTGGACAGAATGTGGGGTAGAGTGATTGAAATGATCAGGTGGGCATTGAGGAAACCTCTACCTATCATGCTGGGTGTGCATTTTTGGTTGCTGGCTATGCCTTTGCAGGGGAGATATTTGTTGCTAACTAAATGGGTTTGGTTAAGAGTGGTTACTGTGACTTTGTTACATGGTTTGTTTTTGCAATGGAAATGTCTGGAAGGGGACTGGGTATCACAACTGTTTAAAACTTTTCATAAATTCAATCATTGCTTGCATAATGGCTTGAATAAGGTTGACTGGAAAGACTGTTCCCTGACTTTTATACATGCTTTTCTTCACTTAATTTATCAGTAAATTTTCATGTTTCATGTTTCATGTTCATTAATTGTTTGGTGGGGTGAGGGGATATGGGAGGAGGGATATATAGTAAGATTGTTGTTGATAAGATTATTTTTTGAAGAGATGTTTGTTATGGATTTCTTTTTCTGTCTTCTTTTTTTTTGTACATTGTATGGAATTGACTATGTGTTGATAATAAAGATGTTAAAAAAAACAATTCAGGTTCCTTCTTGAAGTCACATTATACAGTTCTATGGGAGAATAACTAAATGTTTTTTTTTACAACTTTATACATTTTGTCTAAACCTACTGCATGTTTTACTGGGAAGACAATTAGGTTTTCTTCAACAGTTCATTTATTTCTGAAAAATAAGCATTCTTTTGCTCAGTACAGCTTTTCTGCATTACACATTTTACTACGTTTACTAAAAGAAAACTGCAAGTTTAACACAGCCCACACTGTATCTAACAAAGCCAGGAAACCATATTCTATGGTGTATCTACATGTAAAGGATAGTCCTACTCATCAGAGGGAAATTATTGTACCAGTTTAGACCTTAGTGATCTGATACATTAATAAATTTTTGTAGCTTCAAACAAGCCACCTGAAATAACCTGAAAAAATACAATGATTCATTACTACAAAACTCATTGTGTTAAAAAAAAATTCAGTTATTTAGAAAGGTTTCAGGACTTGTCATTATTTTATATTTCTTACAGACTACTTATAGGTCACCTCTACCTAGCTGATAAAGCAATGTCTGATCTGGTTCTTCAATTGTACTTGACGTAAAGCAAAAAGCTGAGAGGCAATTGGGAAGTCTATGTCTGAAACACACTGCAGGGTGAACGAAGACCACCTTAAAAAACCTAAAACTAATATCTATCTATCTATCTATCTATCTATCTATCTATCTATCTATCTATCTATCTATCTATCTATCTATCTATCTATCTATCTATCTATCTATCTATCTATCTATCTATCTATTTATCTATTTATCTATATCAGTGATTGAAAAACATCCTTTAATACGATTCATATGGTGAATGTTTGTGTGTGTGTGTGTGTGTGTGTGTGTGTGTGTGTGTGTGTGTGTGTGTGTGTGTGTGAGTGTGTGTGTGTGTGTGTGTGTGTGTGTGTGTGTGTGTCTTCTACATGTGTGAGTGTGTAATTATATATGAAGAAAAAAATATAAATGGGATTATGGTACTCAATTTTCTAGACAGCTACTGAGTTGTAAGCTTGACAATTGAACCAATGAATCTATGAAGCCATGAAGTTGGATTGTTAAGCTGTATGTTTTCTGTAGGAACATGCAGTGGTGCTCCTCAATGTGTGATCTGAGCATGGATCAGGTGTACAAATGTGTGTGAATAAGATAAATGGATTCATCTGTTTGATTTTCAAGTTTACCTTTAGAGTAGACCTCTGATGTTACACTGGGATAAAAATGAAAGAAACAGTCGCAACAATGTATTTTCTGTTGCTGCTGTCAGATGTATATATACAGGATCATAGGATCATAGGAGGTTACTAGGCCCTAGAGCTTTTTTAAACCTAGTCATGCCTCATTTTCCCACTTATCAATTCCAACAGGCTAGAATGGCTTTGGAATATACCTGTGCCATAAGGCATCTACAAATTGCCCCCAACTATGAGGGCCACAGGTGACAAGCCAGGCGTGAACTTGCAGTTTGCCATTCATTGATCCAAACTGTTTTTGAACAGGCTTAAGGAAGAGCTCTTGTTTCATATGAATGGGCAGTCTGTACCAGAGAAGGGGTAATCTCTGAGACACCTACCTACCCTTCCAACATGTTTTGTTTATGTCACAGATGAGGTTTTGATCCTTAGATCAGGTAATTCTAGTTCTGTTTGTTTTGCAAATATGTAGCAGATCTATCAGGGCTGGATCAGAGAATGCCCTGTAGGTTAGGCACAAATAGCCCCTCAGTAGTCTGTAGGAGACTGAGTACAGGTACAGTGCTTTTGGTCCACATAGGGCATATTATTTACACCAAGGCAAATACTAGGGTATCAGTATGCGGATTATTAGAAGCCAATAACCCTCTGCCCTGTATCATTGAGGTAAAGACCTTAAACATTATACCAGTCACACTCCCTAAAGTTAAATTCTTCTCCTGAGTGTAAGTGATCACAGCACATCTGTTGTTGAGGCTTTACTTACCTGTCACTAGAACCACACACACACACACACGCACACACACACACACACACACACACACACACACACACACACACACACACACACACACACACACACACACACACACAGTTCACCACTGTGTGAATGGAACATCTTACCTATCTAGTTACACCATTTAGATAACAAAGTATTAGCTGCAAGTATCACAGGAGAAGTCTGAAATACCTATTTATATACCAGGTAGGTCCACTTTACACACAGTCTGTTTTCAGGGGCATCCCTGGAGCAATGTTCTAGTTAAATGATTTTCTCAAGATCATTCAACAGACAAATGAGGGCAGAGCGAATCAAACCCTGTACCACAGGGACTACATCTTACAGCCTTAGCCCTCTGCACAAATTGGGACAATTTTATCCTCAAGAGAAAATATCTGCTACTAACAGTGTGCAGCATAACCATTATTTTTGAACATGGCATTCTATAATTTGTAAGAGGTATGTTTATATACCATTCATTGCAGGTATACATGAACACATGTGCACAGAGGCTCTCTCTATATATATATATTTATATATATATATATATATATATATATATATATCTTTCCATCGGTTCCCAGATAAGTACTAGGCTAGCTGCTGTTTGTTGTGGGCCATTTTAAGCCTAGCTAGTTTCCCTTTCAAAGGTGAAAATCAAATCCTGTACATTATGCCTGTGTGATAAATACCTTAAACATTATGCCAACCCATAGCTTGCCTTCTTACATCTACCCTGAAAAGATATTCACCCATGTACAAGTTTGATATTTGTGCGGAAAATGAAAAAAAATGATCATAATAAGATATAGCAACTTTTTGCTCCTATGCAGTGTGCTTTACCTAAAGAAACAATAGTTATTGTCTCCCCCCAAAAAAGAAAATATAGTCATATTCTGTATACCAAATAAATCCTGCAAGAATCAGAAGTGTATGACCACAATAACACAATTATACAAAATCGTACACTCAGACACCAAGTGGGAATCCAAACATCGAACAAAATTTAATAAACAATAATACTACTAGTTAAGCGCTTTCATCCTCAAAACAACATAGGACTTCATCAGAACTAAATATATCCCCCCCAGATTTGTTTAAATAGTTTACCAAACTCTGTAATTCATGAAATAATTGATTACTTAATTGTTTGCTTTAATAAGTTAGTACTTCGCAACCTGAATGAGTATTACAAATAGTAATAACAAAATGATTTAAACATATAAGTATTAAAAACTCTTATCACAACACAGATTTGGTATTGGATGACCTTTTTATTATAGGGTGGGGTAGATAAAGAATTGTTTGAGTTTCTTAGTTTTGATAAAGCTCAAACGCCTGCCATATTTGGTACCACTAAGGTCCCTAAAGATGTCTCTGATCACCCCCCCATGCCTTGTTGTAGCAGCCAACGGCTCTAAGACTTATCCTTTAGCTATCTTTACTGACAGAAAGTTAAAACAATATTTTGAGAAAAAAAAAACTTATCTTCTAAAGGATTCTTGGGATTTTTTGATAGAATTAACATCATACCATTTAGGGAAGATGTTATGCTTGTTACAATAGACGTTATGGATTTGGTCACAATTATACCACATGTCTTTGGTATGGAATGGTTTGAGGAAGCCCTCTTGGGTTGTGAATTTTATACCAGAGGTATTTTAGATTAATTACTTAACTTATGGCACTAATATTATATGATGATAGGAGATTACTAAGCTATCGACCCGATGGTCATTTCAAGCCTAGCCTTTTCATCCCAATGTAATACCATTGAAATTTTACATTGCATTAAGTAATGGCTGCCCATTTCCAGAAAGGTTGTGGGCACTATTCCTGGTAAGAATTTATGGTGCTCCATCCACTAGTCCAGGTTCCTTTTGAAGTGTCATAGAAGTGCTCTGTTTCACATGAATAGGTAGCCTATTCCAAAGACGCAGCAGTCACTGGGAGATAAATCTGTCCCTCCAGCATGTCCTATTTGTCACAGGCCATATTTAGGTCCCTAGAACTGGTGCCCCTAGTCCCATTTGACTTACAGGTTTGGGTTTGAGGTTGGTCTGTAAGCCAGGCATAAGTCTCCCCTAAGAAATCTACATGATACAGAGTAAAGCAACAGGACCTTTAGTCAGTCTGTGTATGGCATGTGCTGAGGTCTCTCTAATTGCTGCAGGTGCTTTGCATGATACATGCCGAACGGGGTATTATACTCAATTATGGGCTGACTTAGTGCCAGGTATAGGGGGGTTATAACCTCTTTTGCTCTTGAGACAATGCCTTTACTAATCAAGTGTATTACATAGAAAGTCTTTCTTACCACAGTAAACACATGGTGGTCGAAGTGAAGGTCTGTGTCCGCTTGTGATCCCAAGTCCCTTACCACTTCAAGGGTACTTAGGGTATTGTTGTTGATTTGATAGTGTGAAGGGATATTGTTTGTGCTGAAGGGAATGATGATACATTTCTTTGCATTCAGTTTGAGACCGTGACTAAGACACCAGTTGTTAGTCTGCGTAAGACCCTCCTGGAATATACTGACATAATTTGAGGATTCAATAATTGCATCCAGTTTGCAGTTGTCTGCAAACTTGGTCAGCCACAATCCCTTAGCTTTGACCTGAATGTCTGAGTAGTATATACCAAACAGGAGGTGGCTCAGCACTGACCCCTGAGGCATCCCGCTGATAACAGGTCTGCTGTTTGATGTGGAGTCACCCACTTTGATAGTGTGTGCCCAGTTTGTGAGCCAGTTGGCAACCCATCTTACATAAAAAGGGTTTACATTCAGTTTGCTAATTTTATTGGTAATGCCTGAGTGTGGGATTGTGTCAAAAGCCTTTGTCAAGTCGAGGTATGCTATGTGTACAGATTTGCTCTCATTAATGGCCCTGGTCACATTTTTGAAAAAATCCACCAGATTTAACAGGCAGGATCTGTCCTTGCTGAAGCCAGTTTGGGTAGGATCCAGGGTTTGGAGGTTGCCTATGTCTTTATTTATGAGGTCCATAAAGATACGTTCCATAACTGTACAGGTGAAGCTGGTCAGGCTTGTGGGTCTGTAATTCCCTGGGTCTGTTACTAGGCCACATTTGTGGAGGGGAATAACTATTGCTGTTCTCCATCCCCCAGGAACAAAGTCTGTGCATAGACTATGATTGAAAAGGGTACTTAATGGTGATGCTAGTTCATGTTTTAGCCTGTTTAGAAGACAGCGTGGGATGCCATCTGGTCCCATAGAGGTTGTGCTTTTTGCCTTGGATAAGGCTATGATGACCTGCTCTTCAGATATGTAGGGTGGGGTGGAAGTTTGGGGAAATATTTGTGACAGGTTTGGAAGGGATAGGGGAGTGAAATTTTGCCAAACTTATCTGCTAGCAGGTTTGCTATCTCTGTATGGTCAGTGTGTGTGATACCATTGGTCACTAGTTCTGCACATGCTTGGGTCCTACCTTTTAGGCTACAAATGTAGCTGTAAAATGCCTTATGGTTATCCTTGGCTGTGCTAGCTAATTTTTTCTCAAAGAAGCCCTTAGAGAATTTGACAAGTTGTCTTATTTGCCTGTTGAGGCTGAGAAAAGTGCTTTTCCATTGTTGGGATCGTGCCTTTATTTTCATGGACAGCAACTTCTTGCATTTATTGTAAAGTTTGTTGTTGCTGGATGTCTACCATAGCGGTTTGTTTTTACTTGAGACTCTGGCTTTGATTCTGTTTGTTGAGTCTATACACTTACGCAAGTGATTGTAAAGGGCTTTAGTGTAAGCTTTGGTGTAGTTACCACTTCCAGCTGGGAGTGGGGCTTGGAATGCATTTTTACCTTCACCTTAGAGGGTATAGTTTGCCTTGATGATGTTTTTAAGTCTGATTTCACCCTTTGTGAGTTCTGGTGTTAGTGTCAACTCAAAGGTGACTGATTTGTGGTCAGATTTAACTAATGAAGGTCTGACAGTTGAGGTACTGCATCTGTTTGTCATGTTAATGAGGACCAGATTTAGTATGTTTATTCCTCTTGTTGGGGTATGAACAATTTATTCCAGGGCATTTAAGTTAAAAATTTTAAGTAACTTTTGTGCTAGTGAATTAGGGCTGGCGTAGGTTTCATGGTTGATGGTGGGATAATTTAAATCCTCCCTAACCAGAGTGTTCGGTAATATTTAGATTGTCTCCAGTTTCGTCAAGTAGGCTTCATGTGCATCATGACCCATGGAGGGGGATATATAACTAGCTATGAGTTGAATGGAGGGGGGTCTTACCCACTGTATCCCTAACTTGGAGTAACTCCATGGAGTTGTCCTGGATAACTAGATGGGAGGTGAATTTATCTCTAATAAAGATAGAAACACTGCCTCCTTTGGTTCTCACATGTTCATTTTGTGGTCTGAAGGTGTAGAAGGCATTGTAGCCTTGCAAGGCCAGGGTAGACTCTGAGGCTTTAAACCAGTTTTCTGTGATTGCACAGACATCTACATCTTCCAGTGACAGAAATGGTTCCAGAGTGTGCAGTTTTTGTTTTAAACTCCTAGTGTCTAGCAGCATGACCTTGATTTTATTATGAATGGCAAATTCCACGTTGGTAAGTTTGTTTTTGAGACCTTGCCTAAAAAAGGCACTATGGGGGTGGCAAGAGCCTTTGCCAGCAGCTGAAAGCCTATAGGTACCAGGTGCAAACTGTCTCTGTCAAAGCAGCGAAGTTTGTCAGCCATGGCTTCCCAGGCTGACAGGAACTGGATCCCCTTTGAATGATGTATTAAAGGACAATTATGTTTTTTGAAGGAGAATATTTCAAGCAAATGAGTGGGATAGTAATGGGGGCTTCTGCCCCCATATTTGCCACCCTTGCGTTGTTGACTTGGGAATGCAAGTTTATTTTGAATTCTTCCTATTTTAACTCTTGTTATTTATAAACCTGCTTTTTAGATGACATTTCTATTTTGTGGGTTGGGCAAAGAGATGAACTTTATAATTTGTTTGAACGTATACAATGCTCTACTTCATTTTTTAGGTTCATGTATTAAGTACATGAAAGTGAACTTCAATTTTTGGATGTCTCCATTAATAAGGATATCCAGACTAAGAAGTGCAATTCTAAGATATACTATAAAGAACCTTTTTTTATCTCATATTTATACTTTACTAGTGAACATCCTCTATTTCAGAAGAGTAATATTGTGGAAGAGCAATTCATCTGGGCAGCCCAGCTGACTGTCCAAGTATATTGAATTTCTGGAAGAATGTGAGTTTATTGCTGAGTTATTTATACAAATGGGGTTACTCAAAAGACCTGGTAACCAGAATTAAGGAAGAATTGGTAAAAGGATAGGGTATTAAATATCCCTAATAATCGGTTACAGTATTTTGCCTAAACCTCATATAGAGAATAGTGGTCTACAAAGGGGTACAAGGAATAGTTTGTAATTTAATAAAGCTGTATTTATGGAATATAATCACAGTAGTAACTTAGTTAAAGATATTATCTGGAAATATTGGAATATATTTAGTTCAATCCCTGACACCTAAAAAGTGTTTTTGGAAACCCTATTATTTATTTACAAAAAAGGGTAAAATTTGAAATGAATATATGAAAGCAATTCTAAACATACTAGTACATGTAGTAGAACTCATGTTGGTACTTATAATTACAGTGTTTGCAGACAATGCCCAGCTAGGATAAACATCTTAGAGTTAATAAATACCACAATTGTCCTAGTAGGGGCATACTATTATTGCTAATTGTAAGGCTTGTCCATCATTCTACACAAGGAAAGGGAAATGCCACGAAGGAAATGAATATATGAAAACCTGAATGAAATTACAAAAGGGTGCAAACTAATACCCTGTTCAAACACTCTAAGAATTGCAGGACCAAGAAATAAAAAGCACAGTAGGAACCCAGAATAAGTCAAAAGCAGCAATAATATAAAAATAGACACCCACAAGACTGAGGTTAGAGTAAAATCCATTTTAATAGCAGTATACAATTTAGTATAAAACAACAATGAGAATTGGTAAGCGCATTTGCGGCAACCCCACTTCTTCAGACCATAACTAAAATCACATTAATTGACATCATGTGATTTGATATCTTTTATTTGGATGGCTGGTTATTTGCATAGAAGATTTTCAATTAATGTGATTTTAATTATGGTCTAAAGAAGCTGGTTTGCTGCAAAAGTGCTTACCAATTCTCATTATATATCTTTAAATCATTGTGTTATTATTTTTTGTAATGGAGTCATTTAGGTTATGAAGTACTAACATGTTTCAGTAAACAATTAAGCAATCAATTATTCGACTAACAGTATTTAAACAAAGATAGGGTGGTTTTATATTTAGTTCTGATGAAGTCCTATATTGCTGTGAGGATGAAAGTGCTTAACTATCACTACTACCTTTATTAAATTTTGTTCGAAGTTTGGATTTCCACTTCTTGTCTGGGTGTAAGATTTTTCATGATTGTGATATTTCTCATTTTGGAGCTCTGGTCTTACAGTTCTGCTTCTTGCAGGATTTATTTGTTTTTTGTTGACTATTTAAGCAATAACCCACGGATGGGTGTGGGTAATGCTGGATTTACTTACTGTTTTTGTGGTTTGATCATGAGGGCAAAGCCCGAGTGACCAAACAAAGGCAACCGTGGGTAAATCCAGCATTGCCCACACCCAGCCATGGGTTATTGCTATTATATAATGACATTATTTAAGAAAAAAAATACTTACTTTTCTTAAATAATGTCATTGTATAATGTCTCTGTGCTATCCTTCTGCAGGTATCCTGGGGCATTTCTGATGTACTGCACATGTGTAAGAGTCATGTTCCCACGCTTACACAGTACATCAGTGCTGTGCAGAGGTAGCAATGGAGAAAGGAAGATCTCCTTTGCTTTTTAAGTATCTCGCTATGTTAAACTCATTTAACTTAGCGAGATTAAAGAAACAAAGCTCTTCCTTTCTCATTTGCTGCCTCTGAACAAGAAAAAAAAATCCGGGGATATACTAACGGAAAAAGTCCAGGTGACCGGACCTTTTTCCATTAGTATATTCTCAGATTTACAACGGGCACGCTGGTTGGACTGGCCAATCAGCGTGCTCATTTTTGAAACTTTTAGGGCCAGTCATTGTATAATCCTGCATAACTGCACATTCTGTATACCCCACTGGTGTTAGACTGATATGAAAATGAAAGAACAAATGGCCACAGTCATATATTTTAAGATGTTGTTGTCAGACATATTTACATCATGTCTCCCCACCCCTACCCTGAAAAACAAAAAACAACCACCTGAAAAACAAAAAACAACCACTTTCTGTGTACCCATCTGATGATAGATTAGAGCAAAATGGAAAGAAGACATGGCCACAATAAAATATGTCAACTTATTGCTGTCAGGCATATGTACACTGTGTGCCTTCTTACCACTATCTCCAAAAGAGAGCCATCTATGTGCATATCTGATATTTAATTGTGGTTTGATTGTGAGGAAAGTGGAAAAATAATGATCAGTGTAACGTAGTCTAACATGCTGATCCTAGACAGTACACTGTCACTAAACAAGCTAGAGTGACCTTCTGTGCACACCTAGAAGATAAATAATGACCACAGTAATATATTTCGTTCAGCTGATACATCCCACACCACAACAAAGCAATCTTCTCAGATGTGTGATCACAATAAAACAGAAGAAATAATGACCACAGTAATATATTTCCTTCAGCTGATACATCCCCACACCACAAGAAAGCAATCATCTCAGATGTGTGATCACAATAAAACAGAAGAAATAATGACCACAGTAATATATTGCATCTGCTGATACATCCCACACCACAATGGGGGTTAAAAAAAGAAATAGTGTTCTGGGCAGTGTATACTGTTGCTATTCCACTACCCATAATATCTGTATCCCTCCAGGGTAATACAATGTACTTGCTACAGTACTGACTGTCCCTAAATGAGATGCAGTCCAACCATAGCATTTCCTTTATTCTAGTCACACCCCTCAACTTGTGTCCTCAAAAATTCTGGACAAAGCTCAAAATAATAGGGACAAAAGGACAAAATCTGGGAAAGATTTTCAGTTTTGTTATAAACTTAGGAAGTTGCTAGAATAAAGTATTTTAAATTGTCATACATTTTCTGAAGAATATGAAGTCTGAAACTCAAACTTCTGTCATTACTTATTTATTGCAATCATAGGTTCATAGGTTCATAGGTAGGTACTAGGCTATTGGCCCTAGGGCCTATATAAGCCTAGCCAAATGGTACCCTGGCTTTTGCCACCCAATAAAATTATTTTCCTGTGCTCCTGTCAAGCAGAGCAACAGAAGTGATCCCCGGGCTGAATTTCCTATCTCCCATCCAGTCATCAAGATTTTTCTTGAAGAGTGCTAATGAGGAGCTTTGTTTGATATAGATAGGTAGTTTGTTCCAGAGTATGGGAAGTCTCTGGGCCAGGAATCTATCCCTCCAGCATGTTCTGTTTATTGTGGTGACAAGGTTTAGGTCCCTAGAGTGTGTAGCTCGGAGGGATTGGGATTTCTTTAAGTGGAGCATGTCCAACAGCTCTGGGTTTGACATAGCTTTGTATGTTAGGCAGAGATCACCTCTGAGTAGGCGATATGCAAAAGAGTAAAGCTGGAGTTTTTTTGAGACAGTCTGTGTAGGGCATCTGTTTGAGGCCAGTAATCCTCTTTGTGAGGTATTTCTGTGGCCTTTCCAGTTGTTGTAGATGTCTTGTGAGGTACATATCAAAAGGGGCGTTGTACTCTATAATGGGTCTGATGATGATGAGTAGAGGAGAACAGTGACCTCTTTTTTTCCTGGATGAGAAACCTTTTGTGATGAGGTGTGACATGTAGAAGGGTTTCCACCTGTGTCCCAAGGTCTCTTATCACACTTTCAGTGTTAAGTAGACTACCACCTATGTGGTAGTTCATGGGTACAGAGTTTTTGCCAAAAGGGATGACAATGCACTTTTTGGCACTGAGCTTGAAGCCATGGCTTTGACACCAGGCATCTGTCTCAGTAAGGCCCTTTTGCAGGATGTCCACATCATTAGGAGTTTTGATTATGGCTCCTAGTTTGCAGTCATCTGTGAACTTTGTTAGCCAAAGACCTTCTGTGTTAGCCTGTACTTCAGAGAAGTAGATACCAAACAGGAGAGGACCTAGGACTGAACCCTGTGATACTCCACTTGTCACTTTTCTGAAGTTGGATTTAGAGTCTGCTACTTTCACAGTGTGGGTTCTGTCAGTGAGCCATTTGGCAACCCATCTTGTGACAAAGGGATTTATATCTAGTTTAGTGAGTTTATCTATAATTCCAGAGTGGGGGATGGTGTCAAAAGTCTTAGCGAGATCTAGATAGGCTGTGTGAACCACTTTATCCTTATCTACGGCTTTGGTGACCTCTTCAAAGAAGTCTATCAGGTTTAGGAGACATGATCTGCCTTTTTCAAACCCGAACTGGGTAGGGTCAAGAGTCTGGAGATTACCAATGTCATTGTTTATAAGTTCCATGATGATACGTTCCATAGCTCATCAGGCTAATAGTGCGGTAGTTCCAGAGTTCTGTGGTGTCTCCCCCTTTGTGGAGTGGGATAACCATTGCTGTGTGCCATTCAGTGGGCACAAAGCCTGAGGTGAGGCTATGATTGAACATGGTACTTAGGTGGAGTGCCAGTTTGTTCTGTAGTTCATGTAGAACGTAGCCTGGGATGTTGTCAGGTCCCATGGATGCTGTGTTCTTGGCTTTGGAGAGTTTGTTTTTTACCTGTGCAGCCGTAATTACAGGAACTTTGCATTCTCCCAGTATAGAGATGGGCCCTTTGGGGGTTGAGAGAAGGGTAAAGTTAACACTGAACCTGTCTGCCAGGATGTTGGCAATATCAGTTGGTTCTGTATATTTAGTGCCATTGTGCTGTAACTCAGAGCAGATCTGAGTGTTGCCATTAAGATTCTTGACATAGCTATAGAATGCTCTGTGGTTGTCTTTAGAATCAGTGGCAATTTTGTTTTCGTAACTAGCTTTGGAGGATTTTATGAGGGATCTCAGCTTCTTACTGAGGCTGACTATGGAGTTCCTCCAATCATGGCATTTTACTCTTTTTTTTGCAACAGTTTCTTTCTTCTGTTGTAGAGTTTGTTTATGGCAGGGGACCACCAGATTGGCTTCCTTTTTTTTGGAGGACAGCATCTTGATTCTGTTAGGGATTGCATGATCCATGCACTTGTGTAAGTGCTTATAATGTGCAGTTGTACAGGATTCAGCAGTCGTACCTCTATTGTCCATCAGCATGGGTGTCATGAAGTTTGCCACTTCTGTCTTAAGAAGCCTGAAGTTGGCTTTGGAGAAATTATTTACAGTGGTTTCCCTAATGGGGGGTGGGGGTGGGATGTGGATGTCTAGGGTGATTTGCTTGTGGTCGGATCTGACCAATGAGGAATTGACCTCTGGTGTGGAACACTGGTTGCCCATGTTGGTAATAACCAGGTCTAGGATTTTTCTGCCCCTGGTGGGGGTGTGGATAAGTTGATCCAAGGTGTTGGAATTTATGAATTCCAGAAAACGTTGAGCACAAGAGTTGGTACATGAGTATTTTTCCCAGTTAATGTTGGGGTAGTTGAAATCACCCATTATTAGTGTGTTAGGTTGTACCCTAATATTTTCCAGTGTATCAAGAAATGAGGAGTGGGAATCCTGGGAAATGGTGGGGGATCTGCAGCAAGCTACAATTTGGATTGCAGTCTTGCCCAGAGTTAGTTGCACTTGGATAATCTCAGATGCATTATGTTGAGCAACTAGCCTGGAGGTGTGGATATCCTTAATGAATATGGACACACCTCCGCCTTTAGTGCTTCGGTCCAGGTTAGGTGGCCGAAAGGTGTGGTATGAATTATAGCCTGGTAATGCAGGGGTGCTCTCTGGAACCTTGAACCAGGTCTCTGTCACTGCACAGATGTCGATGTTCTCCATTTTAAGGAGTGCCTCGAGTGAGTGCATTTTGAGGTTTAGACTTCTAGCATTAAGTAGCATTACCCTCAGATTTTGCTTGCTTGTACCTGTTACGGTGGTGCATTTGTCATTTGAATCTTGCCTAAAAAAGGCACTATAGGGTGGCAAGAGCCTTAGCCAGTATCCGGAATCCCTAATGATTTGCCAGATGACCACACATTTTATGAGGAAAAGATGGAAAATATGAGGCAAAAATGTGGGCATTTTGCAAAATTCTGGAAAATTGAGAGGGTTGTTTCTAGTTAGGTGCAGACCAGACCTTCGCAGTGTAGCCAGCTGGAGACTACTGTTGCAGTCATCAGATTCTCTCCCAAGACTCCAGTATGTTTAAGATTTGTTTAAAATGGGTGGGCTTCTGACTTTTTGGTTAGCTCAAGGGTAGTACAGAAGTGAAAGTTTGTGAACAGAGTAGTAGGCCCATATGGGGTGGGTGCTGTACCCTAGCTGCAGTGACCTTGAACAGGGAGTGCTATAGTTAAGGGAGCTTTTACAAACAATTTAAAGTACAGATAAGCAGCCCTAGGTGTATGGCATTCTAGGTGATTTCCTAGTTTGCCTATGCCGAAGGACAGCTGAGCCTCCAAAAATGGCTGAGTTCCTAATCAGCCTAGGTTGACTGGGTTATAGTCAGGGTTTTATGCCTCTCTGTCAACAGTGCTACCATGAAATAACTTTAATTTACTCATTTAACTGATCAAGTGAACTGATCATAATGGATCCTTTTCAATCACAACCCAGTCTCTAATGGCAACATAAAGTGAAATATGTACAGAAAGTTTTAGAGTAGCTAGTCAGGCATCAGGTGTTTAGGAACTGGAAGAAAGCAGAATATCTGGAGTATACCCACAGAGACAATGACTGCATGTCAGGACTGAACTCCAAACCATGGTGCTGTGCAACAGCAGTCTTAGCACTTGAGTCACCATTTGTTTACAGAGTTTGGGGGAGCACTTGTTGTGTTCAGTGTCTGTGGCTTAAAATGTATGCTCAGCTTTACTGCTGAATGATTAGAAGACTGTGGGTTCTAACTCTCACACATGGTGACTAGACTCTGAAAAGGCATGGTCTAAGGATGTCGACATGGCAATTTCAGGCTAATGATGATGCCCTCATTCATATGGGAGTGGACAGCGTGCACATGCACAAAAGGGCATTGGAGACCCCAAAGTAATGTATGTTTTCAGATCGGCCACCAGGGGTGGGGTTAAGTCCCTAACAGGAATGTCCTCACTGCCACGATACCAATAATGTCACAAAGCACCTCCATGGCTGTATGGATGATGGCTCCTCTGGTCAGTTCTCACCTCCATGTTGGGGATAAAGGAAAATGAATGGATTCAAGTTTAAGAGGGGAGGCATGAGGGTTAGTGGGCACTGATGCAAAAAGAACAGGGAAACAAGTCACAGTTTAAAAGAGAGTGGATGTACTGATATTCCATATTCTGTTGGATTAGTCAATGCCATGCCATTTTTTATTTAATTCATATTTATTTTGCATTTTAAATTTCAAAAAACTATACTGGTCCGGAACAAAAAAAAAGACATAAAAAAAATGGAAAATAGTTGTGTTTTACTTTTCATAGGATATTTTGTATGTACTATAATAAAATTATTTTAGGAAATAAAATACTGTGTCATTGTTTTGTTATTTTTAGACACTTTAATGCCAGTGAACTGCCACATAGGATATAAAGCAGCTCTCAATTAATTTTGAAATGTGTGCTTTTATTTCCATGTTATGCCTTTAGTGGGTACTGGCAGAAGAAACTTTAGTTTACTTAGTGGAAAAGGGGCAAACCAGGACGTACTTAACATCTTGGAACAGATGTTGTGTTACAGAAGATAAAACCAGGTTTGAATTCAAGTGATCTCACTGTTTATCTAAAACACTTTACTATAGTAATTTCCAGAAATGACAATTTGCATATATATAGTCCGGACTACTTCCTGAAGTACTGTCTAATCCCAACCTTCTTTTGCTTTGGGAAAGTAAGTTATTGAATGTACATACAAATGTTTTATGAGGGTGATACTGTGCATTCATTTTTAGCCAGCCCAAAATGCCAGATGTAATGCTAGTTTACACCGTTCAGGAATGCAGCAGTGAAGGAAGATAATCACCCAAGGCAATCTAAGAACGTATTCACAGTCAGTGCAAACTGATTTACAGCTGGATGTTTCTGTATCTTCAGTAATGATGCAAAACATTCAGAATGTTGTTTCCTTATTAACTAATTTCCTCCAATGGAGCTCTGGAAGTTTGTACAGCAACTTTCAATGGGCGGAGCCTAAGCTTTTTGATAAAATAAAATTATATCTTCACATTTAAAACAAATGCTCCTATATTTGGAACCATAGAGGTTATTAAAAAAATGCAAATTTCAAACTCTTCAGTTCAAACTATTTTACAGTGGTAGTATTCTTTAGGTCCTTGGACGTAAACTGGATTTTATAAGTCAAAGTAAGCTCACCTGAGGGCCAGATTCCAAAAGAGTTGCTCTCATTGTAAACGACTTACTTCAGTGTAAGACCCGTCTATAAACAGGCTTGCTGCTGGGGTCACATTCCAAAACACCTGCTCTCAGCGTAAGTGGTCACATGAAATGGAGAAAGTGTATTGTCTTTTGGATGAGACATTAAAATGAAATCCCATCTGCTTGAGTTAGTGGTAGCTCAGGTGGATGTAAACATTCAAAAAGAATAGATGATGTTCCCGAATTCCCTGTCCAAATTTCCACTAATAGTATAGATGCCACCTCTGGTCTTCCCTGAAAAGATGTGATTAGCCTAGTGGGACTAACCTGATTAACAAAAAATAAAAAAAAAATAAATAAATAATAGAACTACAGAACTGAAAGTTTAGCAAAATAATAAAGGTCATGGAGAAGAAAATTTGCAATGTCACGATAGCCGGAATACAGGATAGAGAGTGGATGACAATAAACTAGAACAGCTTGTGTTGTGACTTTTACAGGAGAGATTTGTGTTACCAAAAATCAAGAGACACTAATAGAGAGGATACACACAGTGGGATGATGGCAAGCAGAAGCAGACAACAGACCTAGGCATGTTTTGGCATGCTTCCATTCCTTTGCTGTAAAAATGAAATAAGGCAAACAAAAGACATACAGCTATCCAGTTTGCAGGGCTATTTGTAAAGCTGGGCAGTGTTTACTCCAAAACTGTCAACAGGACAAGGAAAGCCCTGCTGGAGGTATTAAATAAGCTAAGAATGAATAAAACAGCTGCATGGTTGAAATAATCTGCAATTCCGGAAGTGCAGCAGGAAGGGGAATGGTTTGGGTTTAACAATATGGAAGCTGTTCAAAAGTTTAAATAAAGGTATGACAGACAGCTAAACAACCCAGGCAGTAGAAATCTAAATACACTGCCAGACGTGCCCTGGGAGAGAAACCTTACATGTAGGAGAGGTGATGTAGAGACACTGAGAGAACGTACAATGTCAGACACCAAAACCTGTACAGGGAAGAAAACAAAACCAGAAAGTGGGGAGGGGTTGAAAGCCAATAACAAAGAGGAGCAGGAAGTAATCAGATTGTAAAGGTAACTACAGGTAGATGAGAAAAGAGGCAAGATGGTGGAGGGAAACAAGTGAAAGAGTTATGTCAAAGGGACAGAGGAATGAGGAGCCTCTCCCAAGGGACATTTAGACCCCAAAACTGAAAGAAGCAGAGACAGAGACAGACAAGGAAGATGGTTACACAGAGTGCCAGATGTTTTGGATGACTCAGAAGTGAACTGTTGGACATGTAAGGGATAAGACAAGATGCATAGAAGTATTTCTGATGAATGGCAGAGCCAAAGAGGTGTAAGTCAGGAATACAGAAAGTGACTGCAGAAGAAATGAAGTAATAAATAAGTGGAAGGAATGGACACTGAAAAGAAGGTGACTGCTGGCAGAGAAGGAAAGATGTATTAAATGAAACTGGTTCTTATCTTGTGAAACATACCCCAGGGAACACAACATCAATACTTGACAACAATGGGAGGAGCTGAAGAAATTCCCAGCTTATTGCTGGATAATGCAGTTAAATTTGTTGGTGGGGGTATGAGATGGGCACCAACCTACAAGGTAAGCAATATATTTTTCATGCCTACTTAATGATGTACAATAAACTGCAGTAAACATATATTTAATGGCCAAACCTTAGAATAACAAAGTAATTATTGCTAAAGTAACAAATGGGAGCATGAAATGAATGTATGGGTGTAAGCAGTGAAAAATTATGGTACAGAATGACCCAAAGACAAATCTGAAATAAAGGAATGCTGGTGGATAAGTACCACAGGAAAGACGTATGAGACAGCAAAGAATGAATCAAAATTGGACAATCACATGAATGAAGCTGGAGAACCAGATCAGTGATTGGTAGTGGGGATGAAACGAGAGACTGACCAGTTGGAATTCTGTAATGTAAAAGGCTTGTGACATCGGTACTAGATTGATGTGCAATGTATTAGTGTAAGTGACATTAGAAGGGGACAAATAAAAGTCTTAAAAGGACCATATTCAGGTCATACTCATGCACATGCAAGAGTCAAGACACAGAGGGACAGAGGCTGGGGAGTAGGGGTCTAACTGTAGGAAACCACCAAAAGAACTCAATATTCAGTTCAGTAATGGGAAAGCAATGAGGGTGGGACAAACAATAAGAAAATATAGATAATTACTTGGAACATACAGTGTTTTCAAACCCTGTCAGAAGAATGAGATTAAAGGAAGAGCAATAGAGGATGTGGGTAGATATTGTTCTGTTGCAAGAAACAAAACTGAAAATCGGGGGGGGGGGTGTATTGCATTATGACTACCCATAGGGAAAGATGGAAAACAAGGCAGAGGTAAGGAAGAGGAAGAAGGAAGTAGCAAATTAATTTTTTAGGGGACTTCAGACAGCCACAGAGAAAGTAATAAAAAGTGGGACAAGCAGATGGATCACCTGGGAAGGAAGAAAGGAAGGTGTACTTGGCAGAAACGTATGTACCAAACAGTTATGAAGGATACTACAATACTGTTTTCTTAATAATTGGGCACAGACAAGAAGATACGGAACAGATATAATTGGTGGACCAACAATAGCACCAAAGAACCAGAAAAAAGACAGGTTGTATGGAAGGAATATAACAAAAGGATTAGACAAAAACTGACCTAAGGAATGAAAGATGGAAGGTTTTTGGACATATGGAGGGAATGCATCCTTTATGTGAAACATTTCGATATAGGTAAGTAAGCTACACAGATTGCTAGGGAAGGACAATCTAATATACGTAATGGAAGAGATCCAAACACAGGATAGGCGCACATCAACAATGTGAAGGGGTGGACATGCGCTACTACAAATGAAAAGAAAAACAGGTCAAGGAAATACCGCAAGGACTATTAAAGGAGCCAGTGCTGGTCAGTATGAAAGGCAGGCACAAACAGGAAGAACACCACTGGGATGGGATCAGCGTCACTGACGCGAGAAACCTGATGAGTGCAGAAGGAAAGAAGGAAGGGTAACTGAAAACCTGAAGTGATACAGACGGAAGCTGGAAGAAACGAAAGTTTGTATTCTAAAACATATTGTTCTGAGTTATTTCTTTTCCTGTATTTGATCATAATGCAATTTCATTTAAACTAATTACTATCTATAACAAATCCTATTAATAAAGAAAAACTTTATTTCGTGATTAAATTAAAATAATGTAAAGAACGGCTTAATGGAGAAATTGATAATTTCTTTAAATTTAATGATAATGAGGTGAATGTAAACATTCTCTATTATTCTTCAAAATCATACTTTTATGAGGTAACAATTTTTTGGTGTAGAAATAAATTTAATGAATGGGATACCCAAATAGACAAAATTCAAGGATAGCTTAGTTTTACTAAATGTAAACTCCAAGAAGTGAAAGTATTTATCCAAATATGATTCGGGCTCTAAATAAGAAATACAGACAATTATTGGATCACATATCAGCAGAAGCTTTAGAAAACTTCAGGTTGTATCTGCATTCATTAACACCCCAATTTATACAAGTTAGCAAGAAGATCTAAAATAAAAGGAAAAATAAATGAATAATCAGTGAGTTAAATAATTAGGATTCATTTCTTCTCAAATAGGAAATTGGTATACTGTATTGAAAATATTTTGCAGGCATTTAGAAAGCATTTTGAAAGAAATAATTCCTTTTAAATCAGTTAGAAAATCTTAGAAAAACAGCAAAATATTAACAATAGATAATATGAATCTTCATGCTAACAGCATAAAATGTAAAAAAGTCATAGACAATATTAAACCTGTGTTATGGTTAGCCACCCTGTGGTGTAAACATTGGATTTAGATGATTGTAACTGTTGAAGTGACACTCTGACCCCATGTTGACCCCATGGGCAAAATGGCAAAAAGGGGGTTATGGATGGATAGAGAGATAATATTAAGTCCTTAAAAGACGTTAAGGTACTTGGAATATATGGGATTTCATATGAAATTTACACAGTGTTTCCATTTGTTTCCTTAGTACATAATATAATACATGCACTAATAAACT